>NC_059340.1:762500-937500 GCF_018350155.1 Leopardus geoffroyi
GGGTCCCAGTGTGTGTCCTCCCGTGTCCCTAACTCTGACGACCCGGGACCTCGTGGGAGTGGGTCCTCCCGTGTCCGTGAGTCTGACGACCCCGGGGCCTCGTGGGAGTGGGTCCCAGTGTGTGTCCTCCCGTGTCCCTAACTCTGACGACCCCGGGGCCTCGTGGGAGTGGGTCCTCCCGTGTCCGTGAGTCTGACGACCCGGGACCTCGTGGGAGTGGGTCCTCCCGTGTCCGTGAGTCTGACGACCCCGGGACCTCGAGGGAGTCGGTCCCGGTGTGTGTCCTCCCGTGTCCGCGAGTCTGACGACCCCGGGACCTCGTGGGAGTGGGTCCTCCCGTGTCCGTGAGTCTGACGACCCCGGGACCTCGTGGGAGTGGGTCCTCCCGTGTCCGTGAGTCTGACGACCCGGGACCTCGTGGGAGTGGGTCCTCCCGTGTCCGTGAGTCTGACGACCCCGGGACCTCGTGGGAGTGGGTCCTCCCGTGTCCGTGAGTCTGACGACCCCGGGACCTCGTGGGAGTGGGTCCTCCCGTGTCCGTGAGTCTGACGACCCCGGGACCTCGAGGGAGTCGGTCCCGGTGTGTGTCCTCCCGTGTCCGCGAGTCTGACGACCCCGGGACCTCGTGGGAGTGGGTCCTCCCGTGTCCGCGAGTCTGACGACCCCGGGACCTCGTGGGAGTGGGTCCTCCCGTGTCCCTGAGTCTGACGACCCCGGGGCCTCGTGGGAGTGGGTCCTCCCGTGTCCGTGAGTCTGACGACCCCGGGACCTCGTGGGAGTGGGTCCTCCCGTGTCCGTGAGTCTGACGACCCGGGACCTCGTGGGAGTGGGTCCTCCCGTGTCCGTGAGTCTGACGACCCGGGACCTCGTGGGAGTGGGTCCTCCCGTGTCCGTGAGTCTGACGACCCGGGACCTCGTGGGAGTGGGTCCCGGTGTGTGTCCTCCCGTGTCCGTGAGTCTGACGACCCGGGACCTCGTGGGAGTGGGTCCTCCCGTGTCCGTGAGTCTGACGGCCCCGGGACCTCGTGGGAGTGGGTCCTCCCGTGTCCGTGAGTCTGACGACCCCGGGACCTCGTGGGAGTGGGTCCTCCCGTGTCCCTGAGTCTGACGACCCCGGGACCTCGAGGGAGTCGGTCCCGGTGTGTGTCCTCCCGTGTCCGCGAGTCTGACGACCCCGGGACCTCGTGGGAGTGGGTCCTCCCGTGTCCGCGAGTCTGACGACCCCGGGACCTCGTGGGAGTGGGTCCTCCCGTGTCCGTGAGTCTGACGGCCCCGGGACCTCGTGGGAGTGGGTCCTCCCGTGTCCGTGAGTCTGACGACCCCGGGACCTCGTGGGAGTGGGTCCTCCCGTGTCCCTGAGTCTGACGACCCCGGGACCTCGAGGGAGTCGGTCCCGGTGTGTGTCCTCCCGTGTCCGCGAGTCTGACGACCCCGGGACCTCGTGGGAGTGGGTCCTCCCGTGTCCGCGAGTCTGACGACCCCGGGACCTCGTGGGAGTGGGTCCTCCCGTGTCCCTGAGTCTGACGACCCCGGGGCCTCGTGGGAGTGGGTCCTCCCGTGTCTGTGAGTCTGACGACCCCGGGACCTCGTGGGAGTGGGTCCTCCCGTGTCCGTGAGTCTGACGACCCCGGGACCTCGAGGGAGTCGGTCCCGGTGTGTGTCCTCCCGTGTCCGTGAGTCTGACGACCCCGGGACCTCGAGGGAGTCGGTCCCGGTGTGTGTCCTCCCGTGTCCGTGAGTCTGACGACCCGGGGCCTCGTGGGAGTGGGTCCCAGTGTGTGTCCTCCCGTGTCCCTAACTCTGACGACCCTGGGGCCTCGTGGGAGCGGGTCCCAGTGTGTGTCCTCCCGTGTCTGGCTTGTGTCACTCACCGTGGTGTCTGCAGGGTCCGCCCATGTTGGAGCAGGTGCCAGAACTTCCTTCCCTTTTAAGGCCGAATAGTATTTCGTGGGTGGATGGCGCGTGTTGTGTTGTCCATTCATCCATGGTGGACACTTCCAAGTTTGGGGTCCCATTTCTTGCCGGCTGCATCTCCAATGAGCTCAGCCTCCAGCCTGCATGGGCTTCGGGAGGAGCCTCTGCAGACGTCCATCAAGGGTCCCAGACGTTGAGGGTGAGGAGGGGGCAGCTGGGCCCCTGAACGTGGGTTCCCATGGCCACAGCGCCCCTCCTCTTGGTTGTCAGGGAAGGAGCCCCTGGGGGCCGGCGGGTGGCTCTTGGTCCCGTCACACCACTGGCCCCCAAACCAGAAGCAAGCTCCCAGGGCTGCTGGGACACCCACCCTCAGGGCAGACACACGAGAGGCTGAAGGTCCCTTCCCAGGGCAGGGGTCCTGGCTCATGGCCACCTAATGTCCTGAAGCACCTGTCTGGGACATTCCTGCTGGATAAGCACGGATTTCACTAAACAAGGACGCTCTCCGGGGGGCACCGGAAGGGGAAGCTTGGCGGGGGGCCACTGGTCACTGCAGGAGGTCAACAGAAACACCTGCCTGAACGTTTCTCGGACACGAGTCCCAGGAAGGGCGCTTCCTTGGAGGATGGGGCAGGGTGATGGCGTCGGCAGTGATGGCCGGGACGTCTGGTCGCTCCCTCACCCATTCTCGATGGAGCGCTCGAGATGGTCTCCAGGAGGGACGCGGGGAACTTTGGTGAGAACAGACATTAAGGTGACGACGAACTTCTTTACCATTTTCCTTCCAAGGTGCTTTGCCGTGAGCGCTGCCCCGCGAGGCTCTGTCTCTGCTCCCCGGAATGGGTCTGACACCTGCACACGCTGTGTGGCCGCGGTCCCCGAAGGTGCCCCTGCCCCTGGGCGCTCCGTCACTGCAGGTGAGCAAGCTCACCGTTCCCAGAATCTCGTGTCAGTGGAACAGCGGTCCGAGGTCCCCTGCCCAGGGCAACGCTGTGGCCTGTGTCAGCATTTCTGTCCTTGTACTGCTGAGTGCTGTTTGCCTTGGTGTCCCGGTCACCTGCTGCTGGACGTCTGGGTTGTTTCCGGCTTGGGGGTGCCGACGGGCAAACAGCGGCCACGGTCAAGCTTCCTGGCCCGGTGGCCCCACACAGACCTTGGGGAGTCAGGGACTCACAGACCGTCCTTCAGCACGCACGGCCCCCACCCCACGCCGCAGGGGCTCAGACTCTCCCAAGTCACTGCCCCGGGGGCCTCATCCATGCCGTCTCTGACAGACACCCCCGGCAAGTGACGTTGGTCCCGGTGCGCCCAGGTGACATGTCTGTGTCTCCTCGCTCTGCCAGGGGGAACCTTGCAGTAGACAGCACTTTATGCCCTGGAAGGAGCCCTTAGGGAGGAAAGAGCCCTCTCCCATCTGGTATCGGGGAGCGTTTGTGCTCAAGTGAAGGGAGTGCCCTGGTCTCTCGACTGTTTCCATTAACAGATGATGAGGACTTGGGACCCATCACATTCCCCTTTTCAACTTGGCTGCCAGGAAACCCAGAGCTATGGTTCTTGATCAATCAACCCTGATTCCTTAAAAAAAAAAAAAAAAAAAGCCTTTTCTAGCTTATGGATCTTCCTTTGTGTGTCTACTTTTCAATGTATTTTTTAATGTTTACTTTTGAGAGACAGAGACAGAGCACAAGCAGGGGAGGGGGAGAGAGAGGGGGACACACAGAATCCCAAGCAGGCTCCAGGCTCCGAGCTGTCAAAACAGAGCCTGATGTGGGGCTCGAACCCACAAACTGCAAGCTCATGACCTGAGCCGAAGTCAGATGCTCAACGGACTAAGCCCCCCAGGCGCCCCTTAATGTGTTTTTTGGGTGCCTCCTCAAAGCTTCGGCACTGTGAGGCTGGCACCCCGATTGCTTGATGCCCCCAGATTATCTGTGGAGCCGTGATGCCAACACATTGGATTGGTGATGCACTCACAGGCCTGCGCCAACTCGGGGTTCCAAAATGCCTCCTGTTCGGGATCTCACTGATGCCTGAAGGGTCGGGACCTCCCCTCTGTCTCTAAAAGCCAAAGAGGGGGCGGCCAGGGGCTCTGGCCCGGAAGTGGGTGTGTGTGTGCACGTGGCAGGGTTTCAGCTGCACCAGTGGGAGGGGCGGAGCCAGATGCCCCCGGGGAGTGGCGGAGTATCACCCCTGCCCCTGGGGGGCGCGGGGGAGGTGTGGGTGTTGGGTGGGAGGTGGGGCCGCGTGACCCTCAGAACCCAGGGGTGTGGGTTGCCGGTGAGAGAGGGGAGGTCCCAAGGACCAGCCCAGGGCCCTCTGGACGCCTGGGCCCCTCCTGGCCTGGGGAACCCTCACCTTGAGGCCTGACCCCATCAAGGAGAAGCGTCCCCCGGCACGGGTGGTTCATGGTACCCGAAGCTCAAGTGAAAGCAGAAACCGAGGCTGGGGACACTGCTGGGAGGGGACGCCTTGGGGGAACGTGGCTGGAAAGGCCTGGCCAGGTGCGACCACAGTGAGGCCCCAGGCCTTCTTCTGGAATAAGGGGTCTACGCACAGGCCAGGAGCCTGTGACTCACTGTCGGCACCGTGACAGGACACAACCAGTTCACCTTACACGCCTCCGTGCTGTCCTGGTTGTCTACTGCACGCACCCTGGCCACAGGGTTTACAAACCTGCAAGGTGAGGACTCGGTGGTGACAGCTCACCTCTGCTTCGCACGGTGTCACCTGGGGTGGAAGCTGCTGGAGGGCCTGCCATCACCCAGGTGGATCCCCACGCAGCCTCCCCATCCGGCAGGGGCTTCCCACGTGAAGGCCGCCAAGTCCCAAGGGCACAGTCCAAGGGCGCCGCCTGCCTCCGCCTCCTGTCCTGGCCTCAGAGCCGCACGGCTCCACCCGTGCCTCATCCCATGCTGGAGGCTGACCCGCGTCCCCGCGGGCAGAGCGCCAAAGCCTGGGTGGATGAGTTTTAAAACCACCACGTCTCCACCACCCTGTGATTCTCCTCGTACAGGTGCCGCGAAGTGCCGGCCTCCTGAAGGTGGTCCCGGCACCGGCCGCCCCCCGACTTCCCCCACTCGCTGAGGAGGTGCGGGCCGCGGTGCCCGGAGCGCAGCCTCCGGGGCACTGGGAGCCCCGTGACTTCTGGGGAGGTCAACGCACCCAGCGCTCCTCTCGGCATAGAACGGGCCTGTCCCGGGTCCGTGCGGACCGCGGCCTGCACAGCAAGTGATGGGCGCCCGCAGGCAGAGGCGCCACACGGGGAGTCTCACCAGGACGCCGTCCTGGGGGGGCCGCGGCCACGGCCCGACGCACGTCCGTGGTCAATCAACGCACAAACGAGAACGAACCACACAGAACGAGAGCCACGGCCGACACGGGATGCTTTTACTGCAAACAGGAGTGGAAAAGGTCGGCGAACGCAGGCAGGTGACCAGGCAGCCCTGGCCGCCACCGGAGGGACCGCCCTCAGCCCCCAACGGGGACGGACCCCTGCTGGCGGGAAGGGCTGGCTCTGGTGGATTTCTGAGTCATTCCAGTAGAAAACAGGCCTTTCCCTCGGCTTCCCTGTGGGCTCTGAGGCCACGGAGAGACCAGGCCAGCGTCTCTAGGTGACCCCCCAAGTGCTCCCGTTCGGTTGTGAAGGCATGAAAACCCGTCATCGTGGAGTCAGTCCTCCCGAGGGCCAGGGGCCCGGCCCCCGGAAGTCCCCGGGCCCACGGGCCGCTGCCCTGCTGCTGACCCCGCCTGCCCCTCGCTGGGGCCCCACTGCTGGGAGGACGCGGTCGCCCTCACCGAGAGGCCCGGGACCGCCTGGGGCTGCGGCAGTGACCGGCCCGCCGGCAGCCCTAGGACAGCAGCTGTAGCACCTGCCGGACGCGCTGGATCGTCCCCAGCGGGAGGGTGTCCGCGCCCCTGGCCTCGTCTGACTTCTGCATCAGGGCCTCGGCCTTCTGCACCGTCAGCTCTCGGGCCCGGCCCCTCAGCCCCTCCAGGTAGGCCAGCAGGGTGGAGAAGAGCTCGTCGGGAACCTGGTGGGGGAAGAGGACCAGAGCATCAGGGGCCGGGCGGGGTGACGTGGCGAGTGTGGACACCGAGCGGGCCCGGCGTCGGGCGGCTCACCGCCTCCTCCTCCAGGCAGCAGAGCTCGGCGTCATCTCGGCCCCGGGCACGCTGACGGTGCGGGGCCCCGTGTGCCGCACCCCTGTTCCCACCCCGTGCCGCTGCTGTGGGACCACGGGGCTGGGGGAGGCGGGGAGGGCAGGCCAGTCTCCCGGCCTTTTTCGAGGGCTCGGGGCCCTGCAGCCATCGGATGTCACCCCCTCCCGAAAGGCCAGCCAGTCGACAGTTAACAGGCGTGTTTGTGAGGAGAGAAATCTTCTGACACACACACACACACACACACACACACACACACACACACACACACACACACCCCGGGGGTCTGAGGGTGGAGCCCCCGCCGATAAAACCGAGTTCTGGCTCCCCGGCCCTGGGCCCGGCTGGTCCTGCTCAGAAGGGAGAGTGAAGGGGCGGCCAGGTCTGCTCAGAAAGCAGGTAGTGACTCACAGGCCTCAACTCCAAAGCTTCAGCAGTGGAGGCAGAGACAGGAACGCGGGGCAAGGGGACAGAGCAGGGCCCAGGCAGGAACCCCTCCACCCACGGTCAGCTGGCTCTCGACAAGGGCGCCCAGACCATTCGATGGGGAAGGGGGCCCCCACATCACTCCCCCCGCATGCGGACCCTCTCCCACCCCTTGTTGTCCCCCCCCCCACCTCCCTGCACAGGCTTCCCCGGTGTTGGTGGCCAAGCCTGTGTCCTGCAGCAAGACTAGAAGATTCTACCGTGAAATTGAGGACAGAGGAGAGAAAACCCAGATCCTGAGCCCAGCCCATCAGCTCAGGATCTGGGTCTCAGCTCAGGACATGGGCCCCTGGGGTGCGCGCAGCCCTGGCCAGGTTTCTAGGCCCTTCCTGACCCCACAGGGCATCACGTCAGAACAAAGTGTCTGATCTCAAAGTCAGAGGCCAAGCAAACAAACCAAAAGCGACCTGAACAAGATAAACGTCGTGTGGAGAGAAGGGGACTTCAAAGTGGTGTTACTGACATCCTCGAGAAGTAAGGAAACACGATCCACTGAGAACACGAGGGAAGAACACTGCCGAGAACGGCTGCGTCTTCAGCGACACGGGTCACAGTCTGTCTTTGGTCACAGGGCCACCCTGCTCTGACCGGCCCCTCCCCAACGCCCGTGACACTGAGCTCCTCGGCACTCGCTCAAAGGCCACCTGCATCGTCTGCTCTGGACAGAGGTCGACGCACACCCTTTGTCCGTTTTAGAGTTGGGCTGCCCTTCTGTCGACCTAGAGAAGCTCCCACAGTCCGTGAGATCGGGGTCTGCGCCCACCTCCTCCCTCCTGTGGGTGGGTGGGTGGCCATCTCCCCGCCCACCAGTCTGAGCCTGCGGTCTCTGTGCTGGGGCAGTCGGCGCCTGTGCCCGACCTGAGGCCACAACAGATGCCCCCACGTTGGCTTCTGGGAGCTCTAGTTTCAGCCCCGACATCCGGGGCCTCGATCCACTTTGAGGGCTGCTGACAGAGGTCAGGTGGGGTCACCTTCCTTCCTTGGCACGTGCAAATCCAGCTGGCAAAACTCTGCTTGCGGAGGAGGCCATTCTTTCCCCATCGAATGGTGTGGCTCCCTCCGCCTCTGTGGACCCTGAGCGTACTCGTTCCCTTCCGGGCTTTCTCTTCCCCTCCCTTGTCAGTCCACTCCCACGGGGGTTGGATGTGGCTTCTGTCTCTTCCGTAAAACTGAATCTCCTATCCTGCTCCCGACAGGAAGTGCTCGTGCACACCCACGCACACACGCAGACACGTGGCGGCCATGAGGTCAGGCCCGTGCGCCTCAGGGGCTCGAAGTGAGGCTGGGGTGGGGGCGGGGGTTCTTCAAGTAGGCGCACCAGGAAGACAGGGCACGCGTGGGACCACAGAACAGGTTCGGCTCACGTCACGGCCTCTGCTGTTCCCGCGGGCAGCACCGGGGCGCCACTGCTGCCACGGTCCAGCCAAGGAGGGTCCGGCACTCTGCTCCGGGGCCACACACAGCCGGCGGGGCACGTGGGCGGGACGGCAGGATGCCCACAAAGGGAAGCGGGGCTCGGTGTGGGGCCAGGAGGCAGCACCGTCTAGCGTCTGGGGGCCGGAGCAACCAGGACCCCCAGCTTTGGCCCCGGGGTCCCCTCCTATTCCTGCCACCAGCCTGCTGAGTCACGCAGGCCTGGGAGCGTCTGCGGAACCAAGGGCCGGGCACACCGTTCCCAGGGCCCTTCCCCCTTCCCGGCCTCCGCGACTCCCCTCCTGCCCCCCCCCCCCCCCCCCCCCCCAGGCACCTTGGCCACAGTCATCCGCTGCGGTCCAGGCTTTCTTCTATCCCACTGCCTGTGCTGGACCCCAAGTGAACCCTGACCCTGACCTCAGGGGGCTCACCAGGGACCAATGAATCCATCGGCCCATCCCCCCACCCGTTACTGCACCCCTCCACAAAGGCCCCGGACACCACCCCTCCCCCCAGCTGGGTTCAGATGCACGTGCCCCGGTTTCCAGGGGAGCCCAGGCAGCTCCGGGGCGTTAGGCTCAGAGATGTGGGGGTCCGTGAAAGCCGACGAGCCTTGCCCTTCCGGGTTCACGTCCCAGCGGGGCAGATGGCTAAGTAAATGACAGGACACCGGGAAGGTGCCAAGTCCATCCGCTGGGGGACAGTCTACTCACAGAAACCTAACTGACACACACACAGAGTTAACCCCAAAGAGATCAAAGGCCTAAAGGTAAGAACAGAAACTACAAAACCCTCACAAGGAAACACCGGGGTAATTCTGCCGACCTTGGGTGAGACCGTGATTTCTTAGTAATGACACCAGACGCACAAGTGACAGAAGAAAAAAGACAAAAATCAGGCTTCGTCAAAATTATGACACGTCCCCAGCCCACCTCCCGGCGGGCAGTGACCAGGTGGTCTCCAGGGGCCTCAGGAAGCAAGGCCTCGGTTCCCGAGGCGCCGAGGCCCCTCCTCAGGGCACAGCGAGTCCACACAGGCTGGGAGTGGCTGTCAGGCCACCATCGCCTGCCAGCACCTTGAGGCCCCGGGGGGAAGGGGGCGGGCAGGGTGGTCAGGACACAGGTCTCCGTCCGCAGCTGCCCGCTGGTTCCGTGTGTGTGACACCTGCTCCAGAGAGTTCCAGGGACGGTGTGTCCGCGGGGCCCGGGCTCCTGGGCACCGAAGTCTGGTGATGTGCTGGGGGGAGGGGGTGTGGGCCCTGAGCGATGGCGAGTGGGGAGCGGCCACGGATCGGCGCGGGACAGGGGGGTCACGGGGAAGGAAGGGTGGGGTGTCACGCCCCAGTGCGGGCTCTGCGGTGGGTCACAAGGCCGGCCCGAGACTCCTGCGGCGGTACAGGCTGGCCCAGCCCTGGCGCCTGTTCGGAAAGCTGTCCCCCCACCCTGATTTCAGAGTCTGGCTCTCAGGCGTGTCCTTCCCCGGTCACGGGCACACAGGCACCCTAGACCTCCCTGCAGCAGGGCCGTCACGCTTGTGACGAAAGCTATACTTGTCAGAACCGATGGCGGCGGCAGGGGGTTACGCAGCCTGGGAGAAGACCCTCGCAGACGTGGATGTGGCTCTGGTGGGGCGGGGGAGGGGGCAGGCGGCCAGGCTCTGCCCAAGGGCGGAAAGCCAGCCGACCAAGGCAGACGAGGGTGGACCAAGGAGCACCACGTGGCAAGCACCAGGGCGACCACTGGCCAGGACGAGAGCCGCCAACGGTGTGGTGACCATCGGGGCGTTTCTAGAATTCCGAAGCAGGTCCACAGACGTGGCCGATTACCGCACGCTCAAACCCAGGTGCCCCCTGAACCACGTGACCGAGGGAGGTCGGCATGGACCATCCCACACCAGGTGCGTTGGGAGGGCACCCCCGTGCCCCACCTGTGTCTGATAACCGGCTTCTCCCAGACGCACTCCCCACCCCGCCAGGTGCACACAGCTCTCCTCCTCCCCACCGGGGACACACACTTCACCTCCCTCTGCTCACTCACCAAGCACACGGCAGTCGCTGTCCTACATCCGCGCGTGCTTCCCCTCCCCCAGCGTGCACACACGATTGCTGTCGGACATGTGCACACGCCTGCCCCCCCTGCCCTCCCCTGCCCTACATCCCCACAGCGTGCACACCCCTGTCCTAACGCCCTCCCAGCGTGCACACCCCTGCCCTACACACCCCCCAGTGTGCACACTCCTGCTCCCTGCCCTATGCACACCCCTGCCCCCCCAACACACACCCCTGCTCCCTGGTGCACACCCCTGCCCTAACGCCCTCCCAGCGTGCACACACCTGCTCTAACCACCCCCACCGGGCGTGCACACCCCTGCTCCCTGCCTCATGTACACCCCTGCCCTCACCTCCCCCCAGCATGCACACCCCTGCCCCAAAGCCCTCCCAGCGTGCACACACCTGCCGTAACCATCCCGCCCCCGTGTGCATACCCCTGTCCAAACCACCCGCAGCGCGTACACCCCTGCTTCCCCCCCTGCCCCACCGGTGCACGTACCTGGTCATCGTCATACATGTGCAGTAGCAGCCAGGTCTGCCTCGTCTTCTGGAACTTCCAGTTCTCGTGCTTCTGGGCCCAGCTGGGAAGCAAGGACAGGACACGTCAGGCGCCGGCGCGAACTGACCGAAGGGTCTGTGCACCAGGTGTGGAGGCCCCTCCCCAGCTGGAGGGCGGCAGACGAGGAGCAGCGGAGGGGGCTCAGGGGCCTGGCGCTGAGAGGACGCCTCACTCCCGAGCGCCTGCCTCCACCTCCGCGCCAGACGGCACGGGCACCCGGAGGCTCCTGAAATCAGCCGCTCCCGCGTCAGCCTTCACCGTGTGCCCGCCAGAGCGGGGACGGCCTTCCAACTGAGAGCTGTGTGTGGAGGGTGAGGGACAGCAGCCCGGGGGGAGCCAGGAACCCTTGACCCCGAGGGTCGTGCCGGTGTGGGCCACCCGAGGCCGTGTGACCCCCCCCCACCCCAGCCCCCACCCAACCCGCGGCCACGAGGCCAGCCTGCTGACAAGCAGGAGGAAGAGAAGGGCGGCGTGTCTGGGACTCGGGGGCACCGAGGGGTGTGGGCAGGAGGGCGGGGGGTGAGCCCCCAGGGTGTGTGATGTGCCCTAGCTGCAGCCTCGACTGGAGGGACAGTAGCTCGCGGGGGCCGAGGTGGAGTCACTCCTACTCGCCTTTACACACACGGTCACGTGACAGCAGAGCCGCCTGAGCCCCGCCCCACGTCTGCCGGGGACCACGGGCACTTTGCGTGGCAGCCACAGAGCAGGACCTGAGCCCGACCGGGTCCCTGCTCCCATCCCGCTGAGGACCCGTGGATTCACATCTGGGACCTGGCCCTGGAGACTGACCGGCGCCCCTACAAAGCGGTGTGCCTTCAGGGCACCACGACCCGGACTCCCGCACCCGCAGGCGTGGCCCTCGGCCTGTGCCCGGAACGAGTGTGCGGCAGAAATCGGGCCGTGGTCATTAGAGGAGGCCCGGAGGAAGAGCCCAAGAGCCGCCAGGCCAGGCGCTGTCCCTGGCTGATCCCTGCAGGTTAACCCGAGCGGCCCCTGCCCCGTGCTGGTTGTCAAGTGACTGCGCTGGCTCACACCGTCCGTCGCCCACTCTGCTGGGGGGAGGGGGGGTCTTCAAAAAGTGGGTTTGCCAGATGGCGCGACGTTAAGTAGAAGGAGCTGCAGAGCCATGAAAACAGGACACGGAGGCTGACGCGCTCTGGTTCCAGCAAGCGACCCCCTGGAGCCGACGGTCCACGAAGCCCTGGCCAGGCCTCCCGTGAGCAGCCTTCCCAGCAAGTCCTGTGGCCACAGCTCCCGTGACTCCTCCCCCAACGGTGTAGGCCCTGGGCTCGTCCGGCCCTGAGGAGCGGCTGTCTTGGGGTCTGCTCCTCCGGGGTCTTGGGTTTCGACTTACTAGCTAGCCCTTTGCTGTGCTTACCGATTCTTTACAATAAACTTTCTCTGTTCAAATTACCATTTGGTTCCACTGACCACCTGCACGCTGGCCAATTCCCCTGCCCTGGAAGATGGCACACGACCTCCCCCAGGGTCTGTGGGGTCCATCCTGGGCCGACGGAGGGTGTGGAGGTGCCGAGCTCCACTGCCTGGGACCTGGGGCTCCACGGACCTGGCTGCCATGGCCACGGCATCGACAACACGGACGGGCTGTGTGCCTGACCCGAGCCAGGGCTCTGGTCTAGCTTAGGCTCAACCCCCCTTGTGGTCACCTGAACCCCCAGACAGTGTTACGGCGGCTTCAGATCTGCCGTGTGGGCCCAAAGGAAGCAAGGGGCACTGGCTGGGAGCCCCAAGCCCCTAGACCACGACAGGCAGAGAGGAGGCCCCCAGACCAGGACGACGAGGACACAGGAGCGAAGTTGGGGATGACAGACATGGGCAAGCCAGCCCGCCTCTCCAGGCTCCTGCTCCGTCTCAGAGACGCCTCCCTGAGAGGCGGGACCCGTGGGGATAGAGAATCTGAGAGACCAGGGTCCACAGGGAGGGAGCGGGGACCCCGCGCCGGGTGGGCTCCCTGGTGGTAAGGGCTGAGCCCCACCCTCTCGAGGGGGTACGGAGTCGTCAGTGGCTCCCAGAGAACGTGGCTCCGTGAGGTCATGGGTGAAGGCCGCTTCAACACCCAGACGGGCAGAAGCACGTGCAGCTGCTGTACAGGCCCCCGGCCCACGGCCACCCAGAGACACGTGTGTCCCACGGGCCCCGCCTGAGCCCCAACATCGGGCAGGTTCTGGAGCCCCTGAGCCGGTGAATGTGTCTCTATCTCCACCAACCTGTCCCCAAGGCCGCGGTCTTCAGGGAAACCCTAAGAACCCGGCCCCAGGCCTCACACGTGTCAACCCCCACGTTCCAGCCGGCAGTGCCATCGTGGCCTAGAGCAGCCCGTGCTCTCGCAGCAATCAGACAACTCGCGGATTTCGTACGGCCCGGTCTGCACGGCAGAAATCTCTCAGCTCACGGGAAGCTGGAATCGGCTGGCCGGCCCAGGCCCCGGGCGTAAATGAGGGATGGGGCCCAGCAGCCTCTCGTCCCGGGAAGGCAGGCCCTGAGTCACTGAGGCCGCGTGCCCCGCTGACCCCCGCTTACGCAGCACCTGATCGAGTCCCGGCCTGCGCTGGGGATAGGGCTGGGGGCCGGGCGCCCAGCAGGACAGGACATCCCGTGAGGGAGGAGCTGCCGTGTCTGGCTCAGCTGGCGGGAGGGGCCCCGGTGGAAGAGGGAAGAAACAGCCAGAGTCCGTCTCCCTGCCCCCAGCCCGGCGAGGGGTTGGTGTGGGGTCTCAGGGGAGAGCATGCTGGCTGCCTCGGCTCTGGGTTTGACATCCCACAGGGGCCAGGTTGCCCTCGGGGCTCCCGCGGGCCCAGAGACCACCGCTACCATTCCAAGCACACGCATGGGGTGCAGCTCCCGCCACACAAGACCTACAGTTGCCAGGCACGGGGACGCCAGGCGGCCACAGGAGCCCGCGCGTGCTGGAGGCGAGGCTGGACTCGAGGCCCAGACGGCAGAGGACAGGCGGCCTACCACAACATGGATGGCGTCCCGGGCCGGCCTCTAGGTAATGGGGCAGTCTGGACAGGACAGGCCCCCGGTGGGTGAACCCCAGGGAGCTGGGCAGTCCACGCCGCGGCGGGGGGCGTGGCCTCGGGAGTGAAGACCGGGTCCGCAGCCCGGCCTCTTGACGTCCACACGGGGTCTACGCGAAGAGCGCCCGCAGGCCTCTAGCCTGTCCTCACTCCCGCCCACCCCAGGCGGGCTCTGCGCCCGTGACACAGCCTGAGGTCCACTCTGTGGCTGGCCTGTCCCCCCGCTCCTCTGTCCAGCCCCGGCCCCGCGGCCTCCTGGGTCCAGCCGTGACCCGTGCGCGCTCACAGAAACACGCGTGGGCTCTCAGGCTGACAGCCGAGACCACAGAGGACGACTCTCTCGCTTGAGGACCCACACTGACAAGCAGCAGGCTGGCTCCAGCCCAGGCCCTGCCATCCCCAAGGCTGGTGCCCCACGCCGTGCTGACAGCCCAACTGAACCGGGGACCCCACACCCGCACGCCAGCGGAGGGAGCAGCAGGCATCTGTCCTCAAGTCCCAGCGGGCCCCCACCCACGCGCTCCTGCCCTCTCTGGCCACCAACCGGGGACGGCCTTCAGCTCTGACCTCAGAGAACAGGGCTGCACGGACAGTGCTGAGCCCCTGCACCAGGCAGCCCCCGGCATTCTCAAGCTGCTGCTGTGTGTGGTCCCTGCAGGGCTCACTCCTCTAGACCCATGACACGCAGCAGGGCCAATCCAGCCTCTGCCAGGGCTACGGGGGCTGGCGATGCCCCTGCACCCCTGCTGACTTTAGGGAGGGAGGCCGGGAGAGCTGAGCCAGAGACCTGGTCCCAGCACATGCAGATTCCCCAGCCACACCCCAGACCCCAGACCCAGCTCTCTCTTCACTGGGATGTGTGGGAGCGTGTGCCCAGGTGACACCAACACTGGGGGCTGGACTCCTTAAGGGGTGCTGGTTCCAGCCCCGTCCACTGTGCCCAGCAGCCAAGAGTGCAGAGGCCCCAGGGTCCCACGTCGCTCAGAATTACACATCCCTAAGGCTGGGGACGGGGACCAGTGGACAGGGTCCTCCTCACCGGGGCCAGGCTGCGGGACCCTCAGTTCTCTGCCCTGAGGAGGCCAGCCAGCTGGTGTGCTGGATTCCTGCCCCCAACGCAGCCACGCCCGGGGCCAGCAGGTGGAGTCACGGAGCTGGGACCGGGGGCACTCGCCTTCCTGGCTGAGCCCTTCCAGGGACCCCTCCGGGGAGGAGCCAAGAGGGTGCCGCTCGGCAGCCCCCTGGGTTATCGGCATCTTTGGTTTAACACGTACAGGATGCAAACGAGGAACACAGCGAGACACCGCCCCACACCCACCCGCGTCGCTGTCATCAGTGAGGGCGGGCGCGGACGGGCGGAAGTCGGGGCCCTTGCCAGTGGGGCCGTTAACGTGGCGCAGCCGCCGTGGGCAGGTCTGCAGCTCCTGCAACAACGGGGTCCCTGGTAATCCCCCTCGAGGCTGTGCCCGAGACCGAGGAAGACATGTCCCCACAAGATCCCGTACGCGGACACGCACCACAGCATCAGCCACAACGGCCCCGCGCCCGAAACAACCCGAATGCCCACGAGCGGGTGAGCGGATAAACGAGACGTGGCGTATGCGTGCAGTGCGTGGTATCTGGCCGTAAAGAGAAAGGGACGCCTGACACGTGCTGCAACGTGGGTGGGCCTCAAACGTTTCGCCGAGCGAAGGAAGCGCTTCACAAAAGGCCACGCTGTGCGTGACTCCCACGTGCACAATCGTCCGGAATCGACGCGCCCACAGAGACACAGGGTGGACGAGGGCTTGGGTGGAGGCGGGCGGGGCGGTCTGAGGGGAATGGGGAGTGAGTGCAGGGAGCAGGGGCAGCTGTTGGAGTCAAAGGAGTTCGGCGGCGGCCGGGGCGGCTGCGCATACACCGCTCCCCACGATCAACGCACAGATGCGTGCGTCCGAGCTGGGTCTCCCCAGGGAAACCCGTCTTGGTGCTGGCCGCTGATGCCACTGGACGGACCCCACTTCCGGAGGAGGAAAACCATTGTGGGCGGCGGGGGCGGGGGGAGGCTGCTGGAACCCGTGACTTTACTTCCCCGCAGGTTCCTCTGCCAACAGAAGCCAGCGATTTCACTGGGGCCTGGCTTTTCCAGGAGCTCCTAGAGAGGCTTGCACAGAGCTGTTGGCAAATGCCAGGCTCTGCCTGCCGTGGGAACACGGTAAACCAGGGTCTGCCAGGCACCCCGAGGGCTCGAGTGGGCACTGGGGGTGGTGGTTCTGTGGTGACGCCCACCAGGGCAGGTCCCAGGCTGCGGGGACACCACTGGCCCCAAGAGCCAGATTTGGAGCAGCTCACCTGAGCCCCCGTCCCTCCTGGTACACCAGAGACCCTCCGGACCCGGCCAGGCCCTGCGTGAGAGGGTCGCCTTACCCACGGAGGTAGTCCAGGGCCAGCTGGGCCCCGGAGGGCTTGGCCGGCACGCTCGGGACTGCATCCTTCCGAAGCTGCTTCCTCTCCTCTTTCCTCCGCTCCTTTTTCAGCTTCCTCTCCAGGACCCTCTTCTCCTCTGGGGTCAGCTCAGGCAGCTTGAGGGCCGTGTCGTGTTCGGCGCCCCAGGCGGCTCCTCCCTGAAAGGCAAGGGAAAACCAGCCTGGAAGGGTGCCCCTCAGCTCCCTGGACCCCCTCCCTCACCCCCAGTACCTGGGGAAGGGGCTGCTCAAAGTCTTGCCCTCCCAGGGACCCAGGAGACCCAGCGCCTGGTGACAAGTCCTGCGGGGAAGGGCCGGGTGTCACTATCTCACCCCAGCACGTGTCAAAGCTCACTGACCTCGGACCTCTCTCCCTCTCTCCTGACCCTGCACCTGTGCTCACGCACTGGGGACAAGGATTTCTGGGCGGAGAGGAGAGCCCCATCCCCCCACAGCTTTGCAGAAGACCTGGCCCTCCTCCTTTCCCTCTCCCCAGCCCCCCAGCCCTGCTGCTGCCCCCACTGTCTGCTGCCCCCAGGCTGCCCGCAGACCAGGTGCACTGAGGCAGGGCTGAGAGCATACTGCCCAAGGTTGGGGGGCGGGGTACCCACAGAGTCCTTTCCACTTAGGAACCCCTCCCGAGGAAGGCCTGGGTGCCTCCCCCGGCAGCTAAGCAGTTGGTGGACGCAGGCTGCCGGCCTCTCGCTCTCCCCTGATAGGGCCGCGGCCTCCTGACACCCCTATTTTCCCAGATACCTTGCGCCCAGCAGTACAGCCCCAACCCGCTCCCCATATCAAACCAAACCAGGCTTTCAACGGGGCGGGGGATCATGACCCCAGGACCTGCACACACGTCCCCTTTCGTGGAAAACCTGGCACACGAGCACTGGTCACTCCGCCTCTGGCCTGGGACCAGGCCACTGCCCCAAGGCCTCCGGAAGGGCAAAGGCTACCCCAGGCACATCCAGCGTTTGCAGACCTCCCCCTCCCCTCCCCTCCCCTCCCCTCTCGCCTTCCCAGAGGCCAGCTTACAAAGTGCCAGTGCCTTGACAACCTTTGTGTTCCCACTCAACGCCAGATCTTTCCGGAATCTTCTAAAACAAAAGAGACGCTCTCTCTCCAGCTCCCCACTCTGCCTCCTTTAAAACCAGCAGTGGGGCCTCCAGGCTGCCCCAGGGAGGCTCCAGCAGCCCTGACACCACGTACACGCATGTGCACACACACGCACGGCTCCTCTCACACGGGGCTCACAGGCTGCCAGCCCAGGGGGTGCTTCCAGAGGGAGTCTCTGGACAGACACAGCCCTGGGGCGGCACATGTCCCCTGCCTGCAAGCCTAGTTGCCCGAGGCCATCGGGATTTCTGAGGGTTTCCTGAGGTCCAGGGGAGCAGTGGTGACACCATGATGGGAGGCAGGAGGGCAGGCCCGGTGCCCTCCTGGGGTCTCCACCTTGACTGAAGACGTGGCCTCGGGGCCGGCCTAGGAAAGAGGCCAAAACTGCAATAAACCCAGTGTTTCTCGAGACCACTTCCGTGCGGCCTGTGCTCCAAGCAGGATGGGCGGGTGCAAGACGCCCTTCCTGCCTGTTTCATCCCGGGTCCCAGGGGGCCTGCTGGTGGCCTCTGAGGAGAAGCGGGGTGCAGACCGGCCCACCTGGGCCCTGCTCTTCCAGGGGGTGGAGGCAGAGGTCACGACACCCCAGGAGCGCTCAGGGAAAGCCAAGCCGCTTGTAAGGTCTGGACGCTCGTCCGGAAGGCGAAGGAGGCAGAGCTGGGACCAGAGCCGGGAGTCGCAGCACGTGAGCAGGGGCTGGGGGCGGGGAGAGGGCAGGCCCTCTGTTCCCCCCCACAGAACCAGACCAAACGGTTTTAAGAAGCATCGAGACAAGCGTCAGGCGACAGTCTGCGGTCCGGTTATCCGTTCACGTAGGAAGTGCTATCGGGTGGCGGCAGGGTGCTGCTGTGGCAAGGGGCCCAGGGCCGTGAGGTCAGGGCACCTCAGACGACAAAACCCCGCCTGGAGTTTGTGCGTGGCGTCTACGGACGCACCCTAGGCGCGCCCACACGGCGCTGCCCCCGAAGGGCTGGCCCCCAGGGGAGGGACAGTCTCTGCTTGGTCCTTGGTTTATGGATGGTGGGCAGAGCCCTGCCCGAGCCACATCTGTGTGGCCCCCGGGGGCGAGGATCTTTAGCCACAGTAGTCTCTCCGTAAACTGTCCACAACAGTCTAACCGGTGCTCCCCGCAGCTGGGTGCTCCCCAGGGTCACGGTGGGATCCGCCCCCCTGGAGTCCAGGCCCCCTGACGTCAACTGCTTCGTGGCCCGGAGCTTGGGGGACAGAAGGGACTCCAGAGTCGGGTCCAGAAAACGGCAGCAGGCTCACAGGCCTCCCCACCAGGAAGGCCCCACTTCCTTCTGGTTCTGAACCTAGGAAACAGGTGGGCAGGAAGCCCATGCGTCTGGCTGGGGCACCTTCAGAAATTTCGCTCTAGTTCAAAAGTACACCTCAATCAGACTTACTACCAGGTATCACACGGTAGCACAATTTTCCTTATCTAACAACGCAGAACAAAAAAGAGCGTTTCCTACAACGTTTTAAAGAAATGTTTTATTCTCAAACAAGACGCGGGTACAGTCATCAGAGGCATCGCAGACCCCCACGTGGCCTCTGTCCACGTTCCATGGCACCGTCTGCAGACAGACCTAGAACCCTTTCAACGATCGGAAACCCACAGCGACAGCAGCAGATTCAAGTGACAGTGAAGGATACGGAACGTGCAGGTACGAGCTGTCAGATCCTTCAAAGCCTAATTTCCCCAACCCCTCCCACCACCCCAAAACCCCCGGCTAAAGTAACACGTGAGCGACAGCTACCCCCTCGCGCCCGCGAGAATGAAACAATTTCCCCCTTTCGTTTTGCTTGCAGCGTCCCGATTAAAATGAGAACGATTTCAGAAAAGGTGCGTGCGGACAATTCTGGAAGCTGCTCCTGGAACACAGCCGAGTCTCCAGGTGCGTGTGGTGGTGGGCACGACGCCCTCCGGGAGTCTCGGGCTGGCGCTGAGTGGAGGCAGACGCGGGCTCTGGCCTCGAGGAGCTCACGGCCGGATGTAAGTGAGCTCCTGGAGGACAGGGAGAGCGGCTGTCAGAGCGGCTGTTCAGGGCGGCAGGGCTCCTGGCGGGGCACAGCTCCTGGGTGCAGGGTCCTGCGCAACGTAGCGGGGCCTGGACACCCCTCTCAGAAGGCTTTTAAATGCAGGAAACGGAACACACAGGACACGCGGGGCACAAACGGAACCCTTCATCAAAAGACCGTCGACACCACACGAACCCATCCGTGCGGGTCTGTCGTGCAACCGGGCAGGGGAGCCGAGGACAGGTGACGCCGGGAGCGGTCTCCAGCCGTCACGTGCCAGGAAAGTGCCCGTGCCCTCCACACATCCCGCCAATGCCACCGTGGCCTGCCAACATTCACAGCGGAAATGCCAAAAGTCGGGAGAGACCATGCAAATAGTGTTTCCTTAATCCAGGTTCAAACTCCCTGGGTCTGTAAGTCAGGCTGAAAAACACAACTGCAACCTGAGCCCGCCTGCCCAGGCCCGCAGGTCCCCCACGACCCCGGGGACAGCCAGGCTCCTTCCCCACCCGGCTCTCGCCACCTAAACCCACCTGGCCTTGGAGGACGGACGTGATGAAAACCGCCGGACCCTCCTCCCAGAAACACACACCCAGGGACACACGTTAAGGAACAGACTCCAGGATCCCAGTGGAGGTGACCTCCTTGGTTGCCAGAAATGAGGAACTGGAGGGGTCAAGTCTGGTCCACAGACGGTCACAGGTGGGAGGTGGGCAGGGACAGTGGCCCTTGGGGGACAGGCCAGTGCTCTGCAGAGGCTCTCCCATACGGGCATTCTTCAGAGCCATGGCCTGGGCTGTCGGTGGGACCCGCCGCCCAGTCCCGGCTTCCAGGGCCGTGGCGCCACCCCCCTTGCTAGCACAGGCCCTGCGCACCAGACTCCCCAGAGCCAGGACGCCAGCAGAGGTGGAGAGCACTGGGCGGCCAGCCTGTGTTTCAGCACTAGGAGACTCGGTTTTTACTCCTGCTGTTGCGGCTTTCTTTTTAATATTTACTTCTGAGAGAAAGAGAGGAAAGAGGGAGAGAAAGAGGGAGAGACAGAGAGAGACACGGGCGCAGCCCGAGCGGGGGAGGGGCAGAGAGAGAGGGAGACACAGAACCCCCCCCCCCCCCCCCCCCGATGCGGGACTCAAACCCACGAACCGTGAGATCATGACCTGGGCCGAAGTCAGACGCCCAACCGACTGAGCCACCTGGGCGCCCCCACTTGCTTCTTTGAACCCCAGGATACAAACAGGAGTTTGCAGTGTGGGCGGAATGTGAAGTTTGTGAGAGGCCGATACAGGTACAGCGCCAGGGGGCTGCAGGAAGGCTGGAGAGGACCAGCCCCACAAAACCTCTCTTTGGTCCCTCACAGCTTCAGCCCGGGACAGAGTCAGGATGCCACATCTGTCGCAGGGCTGTGCGGGGACCAACCTCCTTTGGGGACAGGGTGATCTCGAGCCAGCGAGAAGCCCCCCTGGCACCCCCCCCCGCCACACTGGCAAAGCCAGGGTGAGTCACATGGCCCAGCCTCCTGCCTGCAATGTGACACTGTGGGTGTCCTACGGGGCTCTGGGTTCAGCTGGTGACACAGGGAACCTCCAGCCCCGAGACGAGGACCAGATTTTTCTGGAGACAAAGTCCCCTGACCCTGTGAGGACTTTTTTTTTAGGGCACATTTACCCTTGCACAGCTGGCCTGTCCGTTCACCCAAAATCAGCATGTCCAGCCATGTCCTGGGAGGGCCCGCTCTTGAGTGGAGGTAGGCACGGGGACAGACAGAAAGAGCATACGGGCTAGACTTTTGGGGGAGGGAGGGGGGTGGAGAAATCGCCCAGGGTCCTTTCCCGGAGGGACGTGTGCAGGTGGTGCCCGTGGGGCTGAGTGACTGATGGGGACAGCTACCTGGCAGACATCGGTGACCCCTTCCCCCTGGCAGGTGTGGGGGGAGGTTCGGGGTACAACCCGGTCAGGCTCAGCGCCGGCTCCACGGGCACCATCTGGGACCATCATCCAGGGCAGAGCGCAGGCGCCTCAGGGGACACAGGTGAAGAGCAGCCCTGCTCTCGAGGAGCTCCAGGGGCACAGGGAACAAGGTGTGAACAGGATGAGCTGTGGCCGCGGCCCTGCCCCGAGCCCGTGGACACTGGCAGAAGACAGGAGAGGTGCGAGGAGGCTGAGCTGACAAGGGCTGTGGGAGAAGGGGACGGGGACTAGGAGGACGCCAGCTCCAGGGGCAGACGGGGGAGGCCAGGGCAGGAGCGGACTTGGTTTTGGCACAATTCCCAGGACACGCGCTCAGATGTCAAACGTGGGTGTCCGCACAGGCCGGGAGAGGCTCGGGGACAGACAGTGTCCAGGGCCCTGAGGTCTTAGGTCTGAGATGACAGGGCACATGCAAAAGGACGCATGGGGACAGGAAGACCGTTGAGTCCGCTGAGAACAGAGCTAGGAAGCAGCCCCGCACTCTAGTTTCCACTTCTGGAGACGCCCTGCTGAGCCGAGGGGGTTTACCTGGTCTGCCACACAAGCTCTGAAGGCCTTTGAGGGCAGGCGGGGTCCCCAGAGAGGCTGTGAGGGCCCCTCCTTTGGAGGCCTCCGTCAGCCAGACCCAGGACGCGGTGCTGGGCGAGGCACACCCCCAGCACCTCACAGCCACACGCCAAGGCGTAGCCTCCACCGCTAGAAAGGGAAACGGTTACCTGCTCGCCAGAGGTAGGGACCCACGGGGTCTCCTAACTCCAAGGTGGGTCTTCCTGGACTGCAGACCCCAAGGGCACCACGTCCCTGCTGCCAGCCCTCACTGCCTTGGGGTGACTTTGCCTACATCGGGGGTGGGGGGAAGGCACAGGCCCTGGCGGGCTCCCCCTGTGCGAGCTCTGTCACTTCCGAGAAGGACTGCCCACCGGCGGGGTCTAACGATCTAGACTCAGTAAACTTTTCCTCCATTACCAGCAGGCCAGCAAGGCGTGGAATCCAGCGGCATTGTGCGGTCAACAGCCCAACCGTGGAATGTCACAGTTATGGCTTCCAGGCACGGATGCCAGATCTGACGGCAAAGGTCACGTGCACAGTCACGCCTGTGTTCACGGCAGGCCGCTGAGCCCGCCCCCCCAGCCACGCCCACCCCCTTCCTAGTAAACTCTGAATCTGCCTTCCTCTCGTTTCCGGAAACGTGTGACTGGCCAGAAATTGAAGGGTGCACTTTCAATTTAATCTGGAAGTGCCATTCCGGCAGGTTGATGGCCAAAACGGGCAGAGCCAGGGGGAAAACGAAGTACAGGAATCGTAAATGGGTCTAAAAATAGCGTTTAACGCACAAAAAACATGCTTCTGGACAACTTCCAAGAAGTCAGCAGACGCTCGTTCCTGACCCGGCAGTGCTGAACTCGCCACACTAACAGAAATCAGATTCCTAATAACGAAAGCCCAGTAGAAACCCCTAGAGACAGCTCTGTGCCACCCGAGTTCATGGGCCAGGGCGCTGGGAGCAGGCCCAGAACACAGGCTCTCCTGTGCGAAGCCCGCAGAGAGGCCGCCGGTTCCGCACAAGATGTTCCAATAGGTTTTCCTGCCTTTTCAGCCGCGGTCTGTGGGCTGCATTCTTCCTCAGGGGCTTTTGTGCCGAGGAAGCGGAAACGCCCTTGCCTTTGGGTGGCGAACATGACTATAGCCTCAGCTCGGGGATCCCTTGCCTTCCGGGCCCTGTAGGCTGTGCAAGATCTGCAAACGGTCTGAGCTATGGGGAGAAATTGACACCACCACCTCATTGGCTCCAAAATGAACCAGCAACATCAAAACAAACGCTGCACGGGATGAACACAGCACATGATTAAATCAACTCCATCCATTGTTAAATATAATTTCCAAAATAATTCCACAGCTAGCATACGGAAACCATGGGTTAGCTTCTTCTCGCCTTGCCAGAATTCCCGAGCATGCACCGTGAAAATTCACATTGCCAAATAATGTGTCAAAGCCAGAGACCTTCACAAGCAAAATGGTGATACCCCTGCAGGCCCTCCCCACCCCCCCAACAATGATGATGTGCCACGTGTGGGTGGGACTTGCGAAGATAATGTCGCCTTGGGCTATCTGTCCCAAGCAAAGGACAACACCCGTCCCAGGAGTGGAGAGAGCAAGGACAGACCAGTCCCCAGGTGCACAACAAGGACAAGGTTTAGTCCACTCCCCGGTTTTGCAGAGAAACAGGCTGGAGAGGCAGGGAACTCGCGTGTCGTCACACGGCCCGGGGATGAGACTAGAATCCGGGATTCTGAACCAGCAATCGGAGGGGCTGCGAGCCCCAGAGACCTTCCCCAAGGAAGAGCTGTTAAGGGCGCACAGCTGGAGGCCCCCTCAAGCCCTCCTCCCTAGTTTAGGACACAGCTCGGGGCCCCTCCTCTCTGGCACAGGGCACCGTTCCCAGCCCGCCCCCCCCCCCCCCGACCTCCCCCTGGTGCGGGACACGGCTCGGAAGCCCCCATAACCTCCCCTCCCGGTGCAGGACACAGCTCAGAGTCTCCACGACCTCCCCCTGGTGCAGCACATAGCTCGGGCCCAACCCCACGACCCCCCCCACCCCCGGGTGCAGGACCCAACTCGGGCCCCATCCTCACCGTGCAGGACGTCAAGGCTGGGAAGCAGGGCGCTCCGCGCCACCCCCCCCACCCCCCCCCCCCCCCCCGCCTCGACGAGGTAACCTCGGCGGGGGCGGGGGCCCACCCGCGCCCGACCCGAGGGGGAAGGGCGCCCCACCCGCAGGGTGAGCCGTCTTACCGGAGCCGGGATCTTCCCGGCCCCGGGCTTCCGCAGCACCCCCACCGGGACACGCCCGGCCCTCCGCGCGGGCGCGCTCGTGCAGGGCGGGTCCCCCCACCCCCTCCCCGGGCCCCGATCCCGGGCTCGGCACACTGACCTCCGCGTCTCGGGCCGCCAGCGGGCCCCGGGCAGCCCGGCCGCAGCGCCCGCGCACTGCGCATGTCACGCCGGCCCGGCTCGGCTGGAACCGGATCCAGCCGGCCGGCGGTGACGCAGGCGCGGGGGCGCTCGGGGTGTGGGCGGGGCCCCGGGGCCTGCACGTGGGCGCGGACCCCAGCCCCAGCCGGGTCTGCGAAGCAGGCGGGAGACGCGAGGCGCGGCCCACGCAGGCTCCCGGTGGAAGGAGGTTGTCGCGAGCGGGAATGGAGACTCGGGACGACTTGTCGGTGCCCGCCGCACCACCAGGTGGCAGCCACAGGGCCCTCGCCTGGAGGCCTGCCTGTTAACAGGCCCTGCCCCGGCCCGGACAGGGGAGGAGGAAAACCACAGCTGCAGCGCCCCCAAGTGCTCCCCGTTTCTCTGCCCATCACATGGACCCACGCCCCCCTGGCAGACTCTGGTTACCCGCCCCCCCTCCCCCGGGGCTGGCCTCATTCCCACCCTTGGGCTCTGTGTACCGGGGCTGCTGTCTCCTCCCCAGGGCCTTTGCACACGCTCTTCTCTTAGCCTGGAGCCTCTCAACTAGCTCCCCCATCATCCTCAGAGTCAGGGAAACCTCTGCTTCACCTACTGAGCACCCTCCCAACAGCACGGCCCCCCCCAGCACCGTGAGCTCCAAGAGGGTCGGGCTGTGTCTGCTCACACCCCACGGACACTGCCCAGCAACACAGCAGTGTTCGACCGAGGCCTGCTGAACAAATGAGTCACAAAGTCTTGCCCTCACCATGTGAACACCCTACGTTTCTTCTCCAGCTTGCACTCCCTCCAGTGAGACTGCAGGTGAATCTTCGGGTACAAGAGGAAACCACACGCGGCAGCTGGGAGCCCAGTCCACCCCAGGGCCTGTAGGAGGCTCTGCGGCAGGGCTGCTGGGGGAGGGGAGGGCTTCTGGCCCCCCTGTCCGGCAAAGGTCGGGGGCCAGGCGTCCCAGGACGCTCTGTACTCCGGCTGCGGACCCTTCACTGGCCCGCTGCGTGCTGGCTGGCGGGTGTCGCCGTGCCAGCTTCCCAGCCCGAGAGGGACCCCCAGGGCTCGGGAGCCAAGTTGGAACCTTTCTGTGCTTTCCCCGTCTGTCACCGCGACCGCGGCTGCTCCACAGGGGCAACGGGGGCAGGCACACGGGCATGGCAGGAGCCTGGGCCACAGCTGGACGGATGCAGGGGAGGGGAGGGCAGGGAGGAGCCCCGCCCACCGGAGACCGCAGCCTCTGTGCCAGATGTCTCCCACCTGTGCTGTCTTGCTTCATCCCTGGGATGCAGGCATCAGCACCCCCACTTTACAGGTAAGGAAACCCGGAAATGGTTTTTAAAAAGTTTCCAAGACTGCCGTTGTGGGACTTCTGAGTCCCAGAGGACCCACGTGCTGATTTTCTAGGGCATTCCGGCGTCACTACACAGCCTTCAGGCCCTCCGATTGATGGCTTTCTTCACACCAGTCTGCTTCCGGTGACTCCAGAGCAGCCCTGGGAGACCTGAGTGGGAAGGGGCGGGAGCCGGTCTGGCAGCAGGGAGGGCGGTGCCGCTGGATGCACCACACGCAGGGCCGCGTGGCTGAGAGGGTGCCTTCGTGCCCTCCACTCGTCTCTCCCTCCTGGCCACCCTGTCCCCACACTTCAGAGGCAAGGAACCTGGGGCTCGGTGGGGGGGGGCTGCCTACCCACGACAGTGTCCCTTCCAGGCCCTGTGTGAGGCGCTCTGGACCCCCAGGGGCACACGCGCGGGCCTCACGCTGGGCCCGGACGCTGGGCCTGTGGAAGCTCTACCCCAAGCAGGTGCTGCCAGGTCCGGCCTCCTGGTGGCTGTCTGGCCCCGGGCCTCGTCAGCAGCAGCAGCAGCAGCAGGCACAGGGCCGCTGTCCTCGCGCCTGGTTCTGCACGGGACCTGGTGCAGCCAGAGAACCCTTGCGGACGGCCCAGCTGGTGGAAGGAGCAGCACCTGGCCCCAGATCTCCCGTCCCAAAGGACCCCAGAACTCCACCCCCAACCCCACCCCCCCGAAACTTGGCTCCTGGTTAGGAGGAGGGGTCGTCGGGCAACGTCTTCACACCGAAGGCTCCTCTGACTCTGATCGCGGGCTATGCTGTGGGCACAAAACAGACGAAAATGCCTGCAGCCACAGACCGAGTGTTGGCGTTTCCCCCAAATTCGTATGTTCGAACCTAATCCCTGGCGTGATGGTAGTTGGGGGTGGGTCCCTGGGGAGGTGCACGGGTCATGAGGGCAGAGCCTCGGGAATGGGACCGGTGCCTTCACAAGAGAGACCCAGAGAGCTCCGTCACCCCTTCCACCGCGTGAGGACATGGCCCGGACACCGGCAGGCACGGCCCACAGAGCTCCCGCGCCGGCACCTCCGTCCCACTTAGCCTCCGGGGACAGGCCCGGCGTGGACAGAAACTGTGTGTGGCGGAGGGGTGGGGGTGGGGGGGGTAAGGCCCCAGGTAAAGAGGGTCCGCTGTCGGCCGTGATCGATCGGGCGGCAGCCGAGCCAAGTACAGCCCAGGGCCTTCGGGGTGGCCCGGCACCCCCCCGCCCCCAGCACGGCAGCGCCTTGCGAAGCGGAGCCCCGGGTCTCCTGCCCAGGGGAGTGGGGCTTCACTGGAATTCTGTTAACCGCTGAGTCACCCAACTCCAGGCCGCCGGTTCCTCCCACGACACGGGAGAGGAGGGATCACTTCCCAGCACGACCACAAAGCCAGCACCGCCCTGACACCAAAACCAGGCAAAAACAGTACAGGACCAGCAAACTACAGACCCAGATCCCTCACAAATGTATGTGCAAAGACCCTAATCAGCAACATATAAGAAGAATCGTACCTCACAACCGAGCGGGGCTTGTTCAATGAGGGATGCAAGGCCGATTCAACATCCAAGACCCAATCCGTAGAAGCCACCGTATCGACAGGCAAAAGTATCACACAAGCATATCAACCGACACAGAAAACGCGTCTGACAAAATTCAAATGACAGCAGTGATCTAAATCCTCAAGAAACTACTCGTGGCGGGAAGTCTTGCCCGCTTGATAAATGACGTCCGCGTCCCTCCCTTCCCCAGAAGACCAGGGAAAGGGCACAGAGATCCTCTGGCCGCTGCTAGTGAGTTCTAGCCAGCACGATGAAGCAGGAAAAGGGAATCAAAGGCATGCAGGTTGGAAAAGAAGAAATACAACGGTCTGTATTTGCAGACGGCACGGTGACCAACACACGAAGCCCAAGGAGCCCACAAGACAACTCCAAGCACTCATGAATTCGGCAAGATCGCAGGACGAGAGCAATGTGCGTGTGTCAACTGTGTTTCCGTGACTTGGCAGTCAACACACAGAAACTCAAACTCAAAATCCAGGGCCGCCTACAACCGCTTCCAAAAAAACCCACGAGGTCGTAAACCCAGTGACACGCATACAGGATCTATGCGCTGAAAACCGGAAAGGAAATCAGACGAAAAGAAATCAGAGAACGTCTAAATAAATGCAGACCTACTGTGTTCACGGACCGAACACAGCACAGTGAAGAGGTCTGTTCTCCACGAGACGAGACGCTGGTTCGGTGCAAAACCCCAGCAAGACTTTCCGTGCAGGTGTACGAGAGGACCCTAAAATTTCCACGGAAAAGAAAAGGGATATTTAGAAAAAGAATATTTGGAGCAATTTTGGAAAAGGAAGATAAAGTAGAAGAGACCCTCTATTCGATTTCCACAATTGTCACAGAGCTGCCACCATGAAGACCGGGTGGCACCGACGGAGGGACAGGCGCACGAGTGAACGGAAGAGAACAGAGAACCCCAAACCACCTCATTAGCACTTTGAGTTTTGGCAAAGGTGTACAGGTCCTTCCTTGGAGGAAGGAGTCTCTTCAACGAACGGTCCTGGACGGTCATAGGCAAAAAACAAACCTCGAACCACAGAAGACGAACAGGTGGCAGGCACTCGGCGTCCTATCTCACACGCGCCTGTCAGAAGGGTCCACGACGCGGTGGCCGCCAGCGTGGACACGGAGCAGCGGGAATCTCCTGCCCCGCCCGTGGCAACGCGACACGGTGCAGCCACTTTGCGAGCCGGTTTGGCCGTTTCTGACAAGACGCGCCTAGTCTCACCCTGCGATCCAGTCATCCTGCTCCTTGCTACTTACCGAAAGGAACTGAGAAGTCACGCGCACACCGACACCTGCACCCAGACGTTCACGGCAGCTTTATTCACAACTGCCCACGTGTGGAAACAACCATGTTCTTTAGCAGGCGAGTGCGTAAACAGACCGTGGACCGTCCAGGCAAAGGAGTGTCGTTCGGCACTGAAAACGAAGCCGTCGAGCCACGAAGAGGCAGGGACTAGCCTTCAGTGTGTGTTACT
The DNA here is from genome assembly GCF_018350155.1 of Leopardus geoffroyi. NCBI lineage: Eukaryota > Metazoa > Chordata > Mammalia > Carnivora > Felidae > Leopardus > Leopardus geoffroyi. Next base: position 791,004 of record NC_059340.1, read on the forward strand.
GAGTGAAGGAAGCCAGTCTGAAAAGGTTTCGTGCTGAATGACTCCAACTCTAGGATGTTCTGGAAAAGGCAAAACTGTGGAGATGATAAAAGACCGGTGGGTGCTGGGGGTTATGTGGGCGGAGGACAGGGATGAACGGGCAGGCCACGGAGGAATTTTCCAGCAGGGAGACTACTCTGTAGGACGCTGGAATGGTGGAGAGCTGTCCTCGACGTAAGCAGACAACCCAATTAGAAAATGGGGAAGAACTCGGGGACGTGCCACCCAAGGGCTATGGGTGGCAAAGCACGGGACGCGGTGCGTGCCGTCACCGGGCATCAGGGCAGACAAGGCATCGGAGCAGGAGGCGGCCGCTCCACTCCCACCGGCGAGGAGGGCAGCCCAAACCAGCAGCGACAGCGCCCCACGTGGACCTCACACACGGCTGGTAGGAACGCAGAACTGCTACAGCCGCCCTGGAAAACAGTTGGGTTGGTTCTTTTTTTTTTTCATGTGTATTTATTTTTGACACACAGAGCACGAGCAGGGGAGGGACAGAGAGAGGGAGACACAGAATCCCAAGGAGGCTCCAGCTCCGAGCTGTCAGCACAAAGCCCGACGTGGGGCTCGAACCCACGAACTGTGAGATCATGACCTGAGCCGAAGTCGGACGGTTAACCCACGAAGCCGCCCAGGCGCCCCTTGGCTGGTTCTTAAACCGCACATGCACATAGCACGTGACCCAGCAACTGGGACCTGAAAACTTAACTTCCACACAAAATCCTGTCACCACCGCCCAGCAGCTTTACCTGGAATAGTGCCAAATTGGCCTCTGACTGAACGACGGGGCACAAACTCTGTACCGCGGACTACTGCGTGGAAGTAAAAAGGACGTCCGTTGAGGGACAACAACAGCTTGAATCTCAGGACGTGAGGATCAGGGAAAGAGCCAGTCCCCAAAAGGCACACACTGAGTGGCTCTGTGTATATAACATCCTCAAAAGGACATGATTACAGAGCAGACCCGCGGTTGCCAGGAAGAGGGAGGGGTGGTGTGACGGGGCAGCAGGGGTGGGGGGGGGGGGGCGCTCGGTGTCTGGATTGGGCGGTGGAGGTGGGACACACAATGTTTTGTGCAGAGTCGTGTAAAACATAGCCGCGAGGGCAAAGTGGGCGAAAGGTGCGAGCGACCCCTCCCTGCTATTTTTGCGACTTCCTGGGAATCTATAATTATTTAAACATAAAAAGCCAAAAGGGAGAGAGTGCCCTCCAGAACAGAAACCGAACCTAAAACAGCAACGTCTGTGCCTCTAGTCTGGAGGGACTGGGTGTGGCTTGGACCAGGCGGCCCCCCCCGCCCGGAGCTCGTACAGCCCAAGCCAGGAGTGAGGGGACCCCGCCTGGCTCGGTGCTCGCCCAGCTCCAGGCCTGGACAGACGCCCCGCGGCCAAGCCCCCGGCCCCTCTGTCACGAGGGGCAACGGACAGGCATGGACAGGCAAGCAGGACAGTCACCCGGTCTTTTCGGAAGCCCCGGGCTGGCAGGACGCTGGCCGGATCCGGGGGCTGGCGTCCTTTGCTTTCGTGCAAACAGCAGCCCTCTGGCTTCAGCAGACAGCAGGCGGGGCCTAAGGGGCAGGTGGGCGCAGCCGGGGGCGGGGGTGGGGGGTGGAGCTGACACCCAGGGGTGCTGTTCCAAGTGCGCCCACTCCTGTTCTGTGCAGGAAGTGCTTCCATACGCACTGTCTTTAACACCGGTGAGAAAAGGCAAACAGCATCAAGATTGCTCCGTGCACCCACCGACCCCCGCAGGGGCTCAGCGCCCACAGTCTGCACACCCACCAGGCCCCTTCCCGGACTGAGGCTGGGACGTGGGGGGTGGGGGGCCGTCCCGGGGTCCCGGGGAGCCCTGCGGGGACCTGCGAGCCCACGGAGCTGCGCCCAGGCCCGGCCCACGGGCGGCGGCACATTCTTTGTTTGGCCCCCTCTTTCGGAAATTTTACAGGAGATTCGAACACACACAGGAGACCCTATACTGAATCCTCGCGCCTCCCCCTCCTGCCCTCGCCTCGGGCCCCTGCCTCGCCCCAAGCAAAGCCCGGGCGTCCCATCCAGCCTCAGCGCGTCCTTCTGACCCCTAAGCGCAGAGCTCCATCGTGCCCCAGGCCAATGAGGAGAGGAGCCCCAGGCTGGGCACCTGCCTGGCGGCAGGAGGAAGGAGGTTTCTCTCGGCAGCAGCCCAGCCAGTGAGAAGCCGCCCTCTGGCCTCCTCCGAGGGGCTCTCGTCCTGAGCAGCGCCCCCCCCCCCTTCCTTCTATTCTCAGACGCACTTGGGGGTCACCACGGTTTGTCCGTGGTGAGTGCGATTCCTTTGCCATTCTGGAATACGGAACGAGCTACTGTTCTGATAAAATAGCTGGGGGTTCTGTTTTTAGGGTTGGGGTTACACGTGTGTGTGTTCAGTGTAAGATACGCAAAAAATCATAGAAATCACACGTGCAGAACGACACAGAACAGCCTCTTCTGAGAAGACAGAGTGTCTTTACTAACCCCATTGTGTGGAAGCTGAATCGTGAGCTCTTCTGCTAAACTTGTGGCAGGAAAGTTTGATCAGATGAAATGCCAAGTTGGGCTCTGACTCTGGGGGCACGTGAGCCTGTGGGGAGGACACACAAACCGCCGTCCCGGGCTCCGCGCCGGCCGCACGCCTCCCGCCTACACCACTGGCCTTTCCAGGCTGGGTCTCTCTCGCCAAGCCCTCCACGCTCCTTATCAGAGTCCACAGTTGGAGGGAGCCCTGAAGAACATTAACTTACATCAACAGAACCACGAAGAAGTCCAGATATAGAACCTTTCTCTAAACCAGACTCACAAGAACTAACAAGTTAACTCCGAACATTCCTGGTCCCTGATCGACACATCACCTAGGACCAAACATCCAGTGTAAGCACATAATTATGAGAGAAGGGGCATCTCCAAAAGGAAGCTGGCCCTGCCTTTTCAGCCAAGGCAGCTGTAACCCTCCACATCATCGTCTCCAGCCACCCCCCCCCCCGCCCCCCCCCAGAGAATGACCACATGCAAACAAACTCTGGGTAGCAGAGTCCCCTCAGTGTGGAATGCAGCCCAGCCCATCTTGTCTGCTGCCACTCCAGTCACCAGGAATACTGGCCAAGTCTCCAGAATGTGGTGAGCAAAGGGCCATTGTGATGTTTCTATAATCCATGGAGAGGCGGCCCCGTGACCTCAGCAAAACACTGGGCTGCGGCCTCCCTCTTCGCTGCAGAGCGCGGTGCACAATTAGGGCACCGGCCTTGTGACCACAGGGAGAGCGGCTGGGGAAGCACAGCCCTGGGGCCCGGGGGCACACAGCCCCTGCTCCTCAGGAACCCACACCAGCAGTCGGGGGACGGCTAACTCCGTGTGGTTTTCGAAAACGGACGCCTGAGCGTGAGGCGGTCAGAAACCCAGGAGGAATCAGGTCACGCTCGCACACCAACTCCGTCCGCCCAGGACGGTGGTGCTGTCCCCAAAGACATTCGGCTCTTGCACAGCAATCGGCCAGAACAGTCAGGGAGCAGCTGCCAACAAGGCACAAAGCTGTCACCCTCGGAGGGAGATTTACGTGAGCCCGCTAGAGAGTGCTAGAAGGTGCAGACCTTGGCTCAGCTGCAGGTGGGTGGCCCTGACACATGCACGGACACTGTGCTGTCCTTCCTGGCCCCGCTGGCATTCCTGGCAGAGGCCTTCTTTGCAGAGGAGGCAGTGTGGGTGACCTGACGCCAAGTGGCTTAGGCGGTACTACATGTCAGCTCTCCCCAGTTGCAAACGGCTGCGGAACATCCTGTGGGCAGACCGCGTTATACCTGGCGTCCCGGGGACTGTGACCAGGAATTCTGCCAAGGCCACTCATACGAAGGCGATAACGTTTACTTGGATGCATTGGTAAGAGAACTCATCTGGGTTCACATCCTGACCCCACCAGGGGCTGTGTGACCTTGGGCAGGTTCCTTACGTTTTCTGAGCCTCAGTGCAACTTAAAATGGGAATCCTGCATTTCACTGCTGCTAAAACACATTTTCTGTCTCACTTCAACACCTTTAAAAACAGGATGCTTCTTATAACCGGCAGTGTCAGAACTTAATTGTGGCAAGTTGTTTTCTTTTTAGTGGTTCATAAGACAACGGCGCGGGTAGCACTAATGATGTCTTAAGAGCTGATAAAACGTGGAAGTAAAAACCTTCCAAGGCTGTTCTGAGGGCCTAGGGCAGGAGCTGGCAAAGAGGGGTCTCTCCTGCCGTCTGAGCTGAGTGTTGGGCGACCGTGGCTGGTCGAGACGTTGGGGGACGCGTGGCCCACTCTCAGGCGGCTCTCTGCTCTAAACCCACTTCTGGCGTTAGGCGGAGAAGCAAGGTAAGGCAATGAGGACAGGGCCAAGCGGGCGGTGGGGTCCACAAGTGACCTGGCCTCTGCTCTGCCCTTTTACCACAGGGAGTCTGGTCCCCCAGCTGACCCCAACTTCCATCTCTAATCCGTGGTCAGGAAGCCGACCTGTGAGGCGGGCGGGCCTGGGGTGGAGCCCTGAGCAAGCAGGCGGCACTGGGATGCTAACTGCCTCGACCACTCCCCCGTTCAACCCCCGGTCACACCACGGATCTTCATTAAATTAGAAGGCGCTAAGGTACTAATTACAGCAAAGTAAACCTCCTTGTTCTTTAAACTCTCCCGACTTTTAATCGTGACCACAGCTACGAAATTAATGCGGCTGCAGACGGTACACCGTGTCTCCCCGACGCCGGCTCGGTTGGCAAATTCCTACGACCAGAAGTAAGGGGTGAACTTGGAGAGAGCAGGCGCCCTTTGGGGAGGTGCAGGTGCGCCTGGAAGGACCAGATTACAGCCTTCGGAGGGAGGGGTGGCGCTGTCCCCTGCAGATTAGAGCGCGTTCTGACTCGGCGGTACGACCAGCACCAGCGCTTTGGGGGAGCCCACCTCAGCGCCCGGGGTTCGCGTCCCGCACCCGGCTGACCTCGGGTCACAGGACGTGCTCCGCCCCGCCCCCGCCCCGCGCGGCGGGAGTGCGGCGCGAGCCCGGGGGGCGGGGCGGGGCGGGGCCGGCCGGGGGCGGGGCGGGCGGCGGTCACGTGTGTACACAGGCCCGCGCGGCGTGCGCGCCTTGAGCCCCGCCGCCTCGGAGCCCGGAGCTGCCCGCCCCGCGGCCCAGCGAGCCGGTGAGTGGGCGCCCAACGCGGGGTCGAGCGGCGGGCACGCTCGGGGGCTCGGCCCGCGCGGACAGCGAGTCCCGGGCTGTGGCGGCCCCGCACGGCCAGTGCTCCGCTGGGACTTTCGGGTGCCTCGGCCCCGCCCTGGCGCTGTCCTCTTGGGGAGGGGGGGGTGGGGGTTGCCGTCCTTTGGGGGGCTGGAGGCGCCGTCTCCCAGGGGTTTGGGGGCACTGTCCCCTTGTGGGGTGGAGGCGTTGTTCCCCAGAGGTCTGGGGGCACCGGTCCACTTGCGGGCGGGGAGGGGGCGCTGTCCCCAGCCTGGGGCAGCCCTCCCGCTGAGCTAACCGGGCAGCCGCCCTGCGGTCATTAACCTGTGGAGGGTTCCTCCGGTGTCCTGCGGGGAGGGGGAGGGGGAGGGGGAGGGGGTGAGAGGGAAAGGAGGCTGACGCCTGACCGTGCTTTTAGCTTCCCTCCTCTTTGTGATTACACAATTTTTAGTAAGTTCGGGAACTACGTCTGAGTGCAGTTATCAAGTCTGTTGTCGACTGTCTCGGACACTTGCTGAAAACGTGACTCCCCTGGGTATGGAAAGGCTCCCGCAAAACTTCCTAGGAAGGCAGCGGCCCCCAGCCTCTGAACACCCACCTGCTCTGCGGGCAGCAAGCGCTCAGCTCTGGTCCCGAGGCTGGGCCTCGGCTCTTGGGGGGGGCCCGAGGGAGCCTGTGCACGTGATGCCCCCTCCCCTGAGAGGCCCTCCTCTGAGATCTCCCAGCTTTAAGCTGAGCAGCCAGCAGGGCGGGAGGCTGGAAGCCGGTTGCGCAGACCTCCGCAAACACGAGAGTAGGACCGAAATGGCTCCGACCCTGTTCCCAGGCTGCTCATGCACGGTGACCAGATCCTCCACTGTCCCCACCGGGTCTAGCTGGGGCACGGCTGGGAGCGAACAGAGGCGCTGTTAATAATTACGCACAGCGTACGGCCGCCGTCCGTGGCCCGCGGCAGAGCTCCTAAAGGAACTGCCGTGGGGCCCGGCTCTCCAGACCAGAACCTCTGCTCTCTCCCCGGACGAAGCAGGCCTCTCGACACCTAGCTTCTAAAAACTGGAGCTCGTATTTGGGGAGTGCTTACCAGGCCCCTGGACACAGGAAGCTGGGCCAGAGCGGAAAGCCCGTGGCCCTGGGGCCACACGCCGCTCTCTGACCATGGGGTGTCCTGCCTCTCCAGTCAGGATGGAAACACCCAGGGGATAGAGGGACGCGGCTCGAGGCCAGGACGTAACTGTCAGCGTTGACCCGGCGTTCCCGCAAGTCAGAGCGCATGGTTGGTTGATGAAAGCCAAGGTACGTCCACCTGATGTGGGTCATGTGGGCTGTGGAGACTGACTGTACCTATTACGTAGCGAGAAAGTGACATCCTTGCTGAGATCGCTGTTGGGAAATCTGCTTGTTTGATTTACAGGTGGGAAGAGGGCTGTGCTGCCTCCGGGGGCCGGGGGAGGGGGGGTCCTGGGGCTGCTGCACCCGTCCACGGCCCTAGGATGTCATTTGGAATCCTGAGAAAACAGCTGCCACCTGGCCCTTAAGGAGCCAACCACATAGCTGGGCCACGTCTTGGGGGCTGCCAGCAGGGGGGTGGGGGGTGAGCTCCTCCACGTTCGTGCGCGTGACAAAACCGCGCTCCTTCTTCCTTAAACAGTGTTTCCTGGTTATTTCCTCTTGCTTGCTGCTGGCTCAAAGCCTAAAGCCACTTGTATAGCTGGGCAGCCTCAGGCCGCGTGTGCCCACGGGGGTCTCAGGCCTAGGACCCAAATTACCACCTGGGCATCAAAGAGCGGAGAGGACTCAGTCCTCAGTCTAGATAAGAAAAAGGCTGGTTTTCCCTCTAACTGCAGATGCCAAGACACAGCCCCACTGGGGAGCAGAGTCCTGTCCCCTGGGGGCCCCATGTGCAAGCAGAATGTCCTGGAGTAGCAGGACAGGGTGAAATGGGCCAGGTGTCCTGTGTGTCCCCCAGCAGGCCTGGCCTGGTCCCCTTCCTCCCATACATGCCGGGGGGGGGGGGGGGGGCGTGCCCAAGGGCTTCCCAGTTTTAATTAGAACCCAGCCCACCAGGAAGCAACTCTGAGTACAGACAGCCAGCTGGTTGCTCCCTCGGAAATGACTGCAGGCGGTGATCAGATGAGGGGCTCTGAGCAACCCCCCCCCCCCCAGGTAAGAGCACACCTAGTTAATAGCTAGGGGAGGTCGGGAACCCAGATGGGGTGCCAGGCCTGCCCAGAGTCTGAAATGGGAGACTTGGTCTGTTCTCAGGCCTTTGAATTTCTGAGCGAGTCTCCGTGTTTCCCCCTGGCCTGGGGTACCTGGAAGGAGCATAAGCCACAAACCAAGTCAGTCAGGGAACAAAACAGCCCAAGAAACTAGTGCTCCCGTAGACAAAAGAGTGTGTGTCCCATCTCCTTCCAGGGAAAGGAAGCCTGTGGCCTGTACAGGCGCCCTGCTGGCCCGGACCGGGCGGCCTGGTCTCAGCCCCCCACAGCCCTTCCTGAGCTGGCAGACAAGCCTGCTCTCTTCCAGGGAGAGGGAGGCGGCTCTTTGTTTATGCGTCTCAGCCAGGTTGCCTGGCCCACTCGCTGCTCTGCAATTGAGAACAGTAAAAAGCAAAAAGCTATAAAATTCAAAACAACCCATCTGTGTAAGAACAGCTTCTTATCACACCCCAGGAAGGCGCAGCGTTTGCGATAGGAATCAGTATGTGCAAGCCCTCTACATTGAAAACCTATGAAAACATCAGCCTTTCCGGAGTGTCTGGCTCCTGCCAGCTGGATGTTAATTGTAGCTGAAGCCTCTGCCCGTTATTACAAAAGGAAATAAACATTCAGGAGTCATTTTCAAAGCGTTCTGATTGTTCTAGAACATTCATCTGAAGTTGAGTCTCACGGTGCACAGCGGGTCTATGTCAAATAGAAACAACCCACAGGACCATCAGCCCGGCCGGGCTGTCTGCCCAAGCAGGGTGCACTGCCCGGGCCTCGCAGCCCTGTGCCCCCCTCAAGAAGCTCTCCCACTCTCTGCTGTCCCTTGTACTACATGGGGTTCTGGTGCTCACCTTGGGGAGGAGCCTGTGACCTAATGGTCCTCCTCCCCAGCCAGCTAGCCAGCCAGCCAGCCAGCCAGCCAGGCTTCTGGCACAAATCACCTTCCCCCCCTCTGCCGTTCAGAGAGCTTAGAGAGCTCAGAGAGCTCTCAGCAGGACTGGCTGGGGGGTGGGGACAGCAGTCAGGGAGGGCTCCCCGGGGCGTTGATGCCAAAATAAAACTTCAGGAGTGAGTTAGCACTTCACAAAGGCACGGAGAATCGAGGAAAGGCAGTCTAGGCAAGGGACCAGTGTGTGCATAGAGCAGTGGACAAGGGACGAGGGAGGCTGTGTTCACCCCCGCCCGGCCCCGGCAGCCCCAGCCCAGATGGGCCCCACACCAGAGGACAGGATTTCCTGATAACAAAGCAAGGAAACCAGGTAAGGTTTTAGAGAGACCAGCTCAGCTACCTTTCAACGGCGGCGTGACCCCTCTTTGCTGGTTTTTCACGTCTGCCGGGTCTGTGCGCCTGCAGGCAGGGTTCCCAGCAGGCGTGACCCCTGCCCATCCCTGCAGCAGCCGTCTCCAGCTTCGCCGCAGCCCAGCCACCCCCCACCCATGCTGCTTGGACCCACTCCTGGCACCGGGCTGCACGGAGATCACTCTGTGCCTCAGCCAAGTGCATTCCCATTGCTTACAGACGTGCAGTTTTGACGGGCTGGTTTATACCATCTTGCGGCCTTCTTTGAAAAGGCACAGAAAGCAAGCCGCCGATGTCTTGCCTCAAAATGCTTCTAACGGGCCGCCTAACGGGCGGGTGGGCCTTGCCAGCAGTGAAGAGGAGGGCCAGTCGCTACGGAGAGGCCTCTCCGGCGTCCTCCTAAGGGAGGGCTGGAAAAGAACGGACCAGAGCTGTTCTGCGTCCCAGCCTGTCTGCACACCGTGAGCGCACGCGAGGGAAGCACACGCTTACTTATGCCCCAGTTTAATGTGAGTGCAACACCAGGAAAATCGCTGTGTGTCACCAAAGCCCTAACCCAGCCCGCAGAGCCTGTGAACTCGCTCCTGTCCCCCGACAGCCCCGCTGGGCCTGCGACTGGTGGTCACGTGCTCACACCTCCCTCCCGGTGGGTTTCCTCTCGCCGCATCTCAGGTGACCGATTCGGAGCGCAGGTTCACACACCAGCGTTCTGGGCACCCGGCGCGCCTGGGGAGGAGGGTGCGGGCTCAGATCCTCCTCGTCCCCACGCCGGAGACTCACCCAGGCCCACCCAGTCGCGCTCCAGGTACCTGAGCTCCTAAGCTGGGGAAACTGAGGCAGCACAGAACCTGCGTCACGGGCACCACGCGGCGGATGAGCAGAGCCTCACCCCGGAGGCTCCACAGGGCTGTCCTGAGAGCTCGCTGAGCCAGGTCACGGGCACTAACTGAGCCCCCTCTGCAAGGCACAAGTCTCCGTGTAAGTGGCCTCCTGTACCGTGGAGGTCCTGCTGCAAAGTTTCCCGTGCGGGACGGGAGTTGGCCAGGGCAGTGCCCGAAAGCAGAGGCATCGAGGACCGGTGCTTTCCTGCCTCAGGCACCCTACCTGCAGCCCCACCGTGCTGTCCCCGTCTGTCCCCCTCCGTCACCCAGGCCTGGCCACCACCCCTGCTGCTCTGGACGCTAGGCCACCACTGCCACAGGGACTGCACCTGCTCTCGCAGCAGGACCTCGCGGTTGTCTGCAGAGTGACCCCTACGGAGGCGGCATGTTCAGGGCCCACGGGCCGCCAGGCCAGCGCCAGACCCCTCACCCCCCCGTCAGGGCCTCCGGGTCTGTGAGTCGCTTGGCCTTGTCCAGCTGCTCGTGCCCCCGGCGGGGGACAGACAGCCCTTGGACACTCATGTGCTGAGCTGGCAGTCCAGCCAAAGAACCTCCTGACCCAGCACAGGGGGGCCCTCGGCTCGTGGGCGACCCCCCCACGTGACCAGGAGCGGCCGGGACACCTCCCGGGCCTGGAAATGGCAAGTCCAGGAAAGCACCTTCGTGAAAAATAATCACGGAAGCCCAGAGGTGGTCTTGGAAGTAAATGGCTTTTCTTTTCTACCTGAGAGCATTTGTAGTAAATGACTGTCACCCAGCTGAGGACACACAGGCCTCTGTAGGGGATGCAGAGAGACAGAGGGCTCCGGAAACGAAGTCCCTAGAAACGCCCAGACACCTGCATGCCCGGTGGCCTCTCACTCCATCGTCCACAAGCGCTAGTCAGGCCTCCCCTGCCCTGCCAGGGGTGGCTACCGTATTACTGCGCCCTCTGAGAGGCTGGCCCGAGGTCACCCCGCGAGCCCGCAGAGAGGCCCGGATGGCAAAGCCGTGGCACCGAGTCCACAAATGGAATGCCAGCTTTGACCAAGAAACCCTGCCCTTGTGGACCTCGGCCTCGCTCTCCTCTACGGGTCCCAGAGGCGACCCCTCCACGCTGGAGCGTCGAGCACAGCCTTGTTCCCTCCGAAGGGTTCCTGCCGCACAGCCAGCCTCGTGCAGGGGTGCCCCCTCAGCCTCCGGGTCCTCCCAGGTTTTTCTGGACGAACAGGCCATTTGTGACCTCTCGCTCCTCTGGGATGCGCAGCCAAGCCGCCGAAGGGTTCGCGGTAATGGTCCGAGTCGGCCGAGGGCTCACCCCGGGCGGGGGGCTTCGTGCAGCCATCTCTCAGGCCAGTCCCGGCGCCTGCTTCCACCAGGCAGCTTCCTCCGCCCTCCCCCACCTCGGTCTCCTGTCGACTGGCCCCACAGGCCTGGATCCGTGCTGCCCCGAAGCCGTTTGAAGAGGCCTGGGAAGGGGAGCGGCCACTGGAGAGGCCAGCCCAGTCCTTATGGTGCGGAGGCTTTCTTCTGAGTGTGATTAGAGAACGAAACACACAGAAAGCTCTCGGAGAGAGAGAGGGTACGTGAGTCACCTTTACAGGAAAAGCCAGAATGAACTCATAACCTGGTCTGTCTTGGACAGCCGCAAGCAGGTGCGTGGTCGCTGGCCTGGAGAGCGCCTCCCTTTTGCCGCCCGGCCCAGATACCGGCGCACGGCACTCCTGCAGCCCCCGCCCTGCGCTGGCCTGTCACCACCGAGGCCCGCTTCTGGACCAGCAGAGGGTGGGGGCCTGCTGCGCCCATTCCTGCCAATGTGCCAGGGGCGCCTGGCTTTGTGCACCCAGGCCGGCTGGCGGTCTGGGCTCACGACACCGCGGAGAAGCGCAGACCCATCTCAGCGGGGGTCTTGAGGATGCATGGAGATCCGGGGTGGGATGGGCGGGGGGGGGGGGCTCTCGGAAGATGTTCGCAGCTTTTCGTGTGCTTCTCGGCTCCGGGGGCGTGAGGTCGGGAAGGGGCTCCCACCTGAAACACCCACCCTGGGAGGAGGGGAGAGGTTCGGGGACAGACCCAGCGCTCAGCTGCGGTGAAACGGTGGGCTGGCAGGAACGGGGGCTCACGGGGGGCCCTGGGTGCCGGTCCGTGGGCACAGCCATCGCTGTGGGTGCAGACAGGGCACCTGGATGGACACGATGGGGTGTCAGTCCTGAAGGAATCTTGGAAGAGGCTTTGGGAGGCTAGAGGCAGGGCCAGCAGAGGCAGAGTGGCACCGAGGGAGTGGGGGCGGGAAGGGCAGAGCAGGCCAGGCGTCTCTGCCAATGGACCCTTCCGGAAAGGGCTCTAAAGCACGTGGAAAAGGAGGGCGGGCACAAGGGGCCAGGGAGGCAGCGGGGAGCAGGAAAGGCAAGAAAGGGCCCAGGGGTCCTAGTGGGGAGGTGTGGTGACAGGACCGGCCTGTTTGGAGAGCCAGCCTGGATGGGAGGCCCACTGGGGTCCCCGCTGACCCTGACACCGTCAGCTGAGGGGCTGCGGCAGGTGGCAGGGCCCGGAAGTTGGGATTGTCGATCCTGCCATTTGGGGAGAACGTGGCAGATTTCCAAATGAAAACGGGTGGAGAGAGGAGCGCAGGCCTGCTCGGCCCTGGAGAGGCCGCCTCCCCGCCGGCTGTGCCCCAAGTTCCTCTTTCGCCGAAGGAAGTGAACCGAGAACTGGCGAGCTGGAAAGGTGGTCGGAGGCCTGCGCGCGAGGGCGGGAGCCAAACCATTGTTCCCAGGTTGGCCTGCTTCCCGGGCAGCCTGAGGGGAAGTCTCCGTTCCCGGGTTCCGGGACTTGCAAAACCAGAGCGCACAAGAGGGAAGTGGGGTCACCGCAAGGAACCGGGGACCAGAGAAAGGCAGGGCCGGGAAGGGCAGGGGGCGGGCGCGGCGGGCAGCGACCCCGAGGAACGAACAGCACCGGGGCCGGGCCCTGACCGGGCGGCACCCCCCCCCCCCGAAGGTCTCCGCAACGTCTACGCCGTGACGAGCGCCACCGGCTCCAAGACCTGAGCGTGTTTCTGTCACTGGCCCGTCCTGCTCGCTCTCACCGCCCACGACACGCGGCAGTTCTGGCCTCCTGAGCACGTCCACCGCGCCACGTGCCCACGCCCTGGGCTCGGCTGGCTCGGCCAGCCGTGCTCCCCGGGACCCACGTTCTGTCTGCGCAGGGCGCGGGCGAGCCCATCTCGAGGCAGGCGCTTGGCCGTCCGGGAGCCTCCGTGACAGTGGCACCCTCCGCCTCCCCCGCTCCCCCTCCAAAGACAGGGATGAGCTTCGGCAGATGCCAGACAGACAGCCCCGTCTGTGACACAAGGCGGCTCCTCACCGCTGGCCTCCCCGGAGGATTGCCGGAACGAAAGGCCGAGGCCTCTCGTCAGGCCTAGAGAAAGCGAACCGTCTGCATCCAGATCACGGCCGCCCGTGTACTCGACCCACGTGGGAACCATGCACGCGCAGCGCCCCCTCCGACAAGCGAGCTGGGGCCACACGAGCACGTGAACTAGGAAGGAGGCTCTCAACAGACTGCATTCCGGCTGAGGCTTTCCCAAGAACGGAGCCACCCTCAGCCCAGCGCGGCGGCCCGCCAGCGGCCCTTCTGCGGCCCCACGGGGCAGCCGTGGGCAGTCAGGGCCACGGCTCTGACCCCGCGGCCGGGAGGCTCCAGGCGGGCTGTGTTCCACAGCGACGTCGAGAAGACACCCACCCTTCTTCCTGCCGGTCCCGAGCCTGGCCCTCAGCCACCGCTGCCCGCTTCGGAGAGCTCTCGGGGCCATGCCCCAGGGCAGGCGGCCACGGCCCCTCTCCATGGTGACTGGGTAACTCTCAGGGAGGCCCGCGTTCCGCCCTTAGTGGCCACCCAGCTTCCTCGCAGAGGGAAAAAAGGAACTCGTCCGTGCACACGCCCAGCACCCCGAGTGTCTGGAGCGGCCACGTGGGCTCCAGACGAGCCTCATCGCACCGGTCCCGCCACCCAGTGCGGACCGGGGGCGCAGAGGGGGGAGGAAGCGGGCGCTCCCGAAACCGGAGCGGCAGGGCAGGAGCCTGATCCGACGGTGCCGGCCCTTCCCGGCACAACCCTCATTCCGTGAAACCGGCTGTAAACAGAGCTGGGGAGGGGCCGCCGTGCCTGCCAAGGGAGGCAGAGACCGAGGGATTTACTGGAGAAAAACAAGTGTGCGTCCACACTGGGCACCGAGCGCACACACGCGCCCGCGCAGGAAGCCAGCGCTGCACGGCTGCGGCTGATAAGCTCCCGGGGGTGGGGTGGGGTGGGGGTAGGGGGCAGAAAAACAGGATCCTCTCGGCGTCCTTGGCTGCTCACGGACGGGGTCTGCGGTCCAGGCGCACAGAAACGTGGGGCTCGGGATAAAGGTAAGCAGCCTGCGCCGAAGGCTCCGCTATGGCTGCACCTATGGCTGCACCGGGGACAGGCGGCAGGGAGGGGCTGGGCCGGGGGGGGACGCCCTGAGCGGTGAGTGCCGAGTGTCCCCCGCCCCCCTTCCCACCACACCTGACCCGGGAGGCAAGGACGGGCTCGTCACACCAGGAGCGCGAATCCTGGGGTCCCGGCCTGGGCGCCGAGCGCGAGCCCGCCTTTCTCGCTAGCAACTACCCCGTGTGAGTTCAACGCCGGTCTTAAAGATGGCGGAAGGCCCTTCCTTTTGTGGGGCTGCGGCTCCACGTCTCGGTCTCCTCACGAGGAGGGAGGCCGGTACACGAGAGTAGGTGCGACACCTCGGGCAGACCCCACGGGCCCTGGGGTAGGATGTGAGCCAGGCACGGCCGGACCAGAGGGGGTCTGCCTGTGGGCTGACCACGGCAGAGACGGATGCAATGGGATGTGAAACGTCTAGTGGCCACAAGAATGCGCGGTGTTTCCTGGGGACTCGAGGTCTGTGAAGTCTGGTGGACAAGCTCTCCACGGCTACGGGCCCCCATTCGCTGTCCCCCGGTTATGGTCCGAGCCATGGTTCGGCGTGCAGGAGCCCAGAACAGAGAGGAGACTGCACTTAAACATCCACAGCCAGCTCCGGATGAGTTCAGGAAGCAGAGTGGAAACCAGCCGTGTAATCAGCTAAAAGATGACACAAAAAGGAACCCCCCACCACCCAGCTTTGGGAGACCAAAGCTTCCTGTAGGAACCACAGGTGTTCCAGGAACATGCCAGCAGCCCAGTGCCCCCGCTGCACCCCAGGATCCGGTTCCTGGGGTGCAGGGTGCCCACCAGGGCCAGAAGCTGAGGAGCGCCGTCTAGATTTAGGGACCCAACCCATGCTGTGGATTACAGCGAACACTTCTAAAAGTGATGTAATCAGCACGTGTGGGCAGAATCCGGCCAGCCCGGCCCCGAGCATCACTCCCGTCTGACGGGCTGCTGGGCGGCATTCACGAGAATTACAAAACACTCCCACCGACTCGATGTCCCTGAACGGGAGCTCACGCACCGACTGCCCACCTGCCCATCACAGCCGATGCAGGCGCACTCCTGTTGTGGGGACCCCCAACCTCCCTTTACTTCCTGGTTAACCCCCTGGCGCCCCACTGGCTCACTGCCTCGGGGGAAATCAGCAGGTAGATAGATGTCTGTGTTCACCGCCTGATCCCCACCCGACGCCCCCACCCCCACGCCAGGCTCCAGCCTGCAGAGCAGCGGCAGGTGTGGGCAGCGCCTGGCCCCCGAGCCCCTTCAGGGGCTGGGGTCCGGCACCAACAGCAACAGGGCTGGCGGAACCCTCAGCCCCTACGCCCAGGAAACAAACGTGCACTCTGCACGTGTTCACCCGAGAGGATTTCTTCTTCTGAGAGCAGGAGATCAGGATGGGCCGAAAATCATTTTGCACGGAAGGTTTTCCTCCAAAGGACCGTGACGCGTGAAGAGTGTGCTCTTTCCTCACGTGTGGGTCCTCCCGGCCAGCCGCACACCCACGCCTCCCGTGTGCTAGACCACGGGCCACTGGGTTGCACTCCAGCGGGGAGGGGGGACGGGGGGAGTGCAGCGCAAGGTTGCCTCCGAGGGAACCCCATCACCGGGGCCCCGTGGCGGCCCGGTGGACACCAAGGCGTGAGCCTCTCACCCACGGTGGCCACCCCCACTTCCGCGCTCCTCCTCAGGTGGGGCTCCCGCCGCCTGGCTTAGCGCCTCCTGCTCTCCCAGCTGCGTTCAGGGCGCACCTGTCACACGCCAGCCTGTGCAGCTGCCCGCGACCTGCTCCCACGTGTGCACCCACACCCGCTCTCGGGGACAGAGGCGCAGCGTGCTGGTGCAGCCCAGGCGGCAGGAGAGACGGGGCGGGTCTCTGGCCACCAGACCGCAGACACAGGTGTGGAGGGCGGGCGGACGCACAACTCCCACGCACACCGGGAAGGGTCCGGGCAGGGCTGTGGCGGCCTGCTGTTCCCACCCAGGAGGCTGCGGAGGGTCACCCTGTCGTGGGAAGGCCCATACGCATCACGGCCCTGCGTGCCGCGCCACGGGCACCCGTCCTTCTAAAACCCCTTTCGGTAAAGAGGCTGAAAAGGAGGTGGTCACGGGGCTCGCTTAAAGCCACTGGGTGGTGGGGGGCAGGACGGGAGCCCAGGACTGGGGGTGGGGAGCCCTGCAGGGTGTCCCCGCATGGCGGAGAGAAGCCAGGACGGGAGGCAGCGTGAAGGCTGCCCGAAGCGGCTTCCCCGGCGGGATCTCGGGCGCATCGTCCAGTGCTCAGATTTCTCTAGAAACGGGCTCGGGGAGGCTCGCCGCGGCCGCTAGGGTCACGGCAGCATCGGGACCTTGCGGGCCCAGCTCAGGACCTAAGGCAGCCACGGACAGCGACTTGGCTCTCCCAGAACACGCACGCTCGGGACGGAGTTTTTCTGGAAGGGCCCGCAGTCTCTAGCCCTTGCCCTGCTAGGTGAAGGGGCGAGGCTCCCTTCGGGCACCACCTCCGCATCTCTGAGGGGCTGGCGGGGCCCGGGGCTCTGGCTAACCTTCCGCTGCTTTCTCCCGCAGCCCGCCATCATGTGGAGCTGCGGCCCGCTCAACGGCACGGGCGGCGTGGAGGACCAGCCGCTGTGCCAGCACCTGCATCTGGTCCTGTCCGTCTTCTCCCTGCTCTACCTGGTGGCCGGCGTCCCCGTCGGCCTGGGCTACAACGCCCTGCTCGTGCTGGTCAACCTGCACGACCAGAGCAGCATGACCATGCCTGACGTCTACTTCGTCAACATGGCCGTGGCGGGCCTGGTGCTCAGCGCCCTGGCGCCCGTGCACCTGCTGGGCCCCACCGCCTCCGGGTGGGCCCTGTGGGGCTTCGGCAGCGAGGCCCACGTCACGCTGCTGGTGCTGTTCAACGTCTCCTCCCTGGTGACCATGTACTCCACGGCCCTGCTCAGCCTCGACTGCTACATCGAGCGGGCGCTGCCGCGCACCTACATGTCCAGCGTCTACAACACGCGACACGTGTGCGGCTTCGTCTGGGGCGGGGCCCTGCTCACCAGCTTCTCCTCCCTGCTCTTCTACGTCTGCAGCCACGTGGCCGCCAGGATCGTCGAGTGTTCCAAGATGCGGGACGCGCAGGCCGCGGACGCCATCATGGTGTTCATCGGCTACGTGGTCCCCGCCCTGGCCGTGCTCTACGCGCTGGCGCTCATCTCGAGGATCCGGAAGGAGGACACGCCGCTCGACCGGGACGCGGGGAGGCCGGACCCCTCGGTGCACAGGCTGCTGGTGGCCACCGTGTGCACGCAGTTCGGGCTCTGGACGCCCCACTACCTGGCCCTCCTGGGGCACACGCTGCTGGCCTTGCGGGGGAAGCCCGTCGACAGGCACCACCTGGGCATCCTGCTCTTCGCCAAGGACGTGGCGAGATTCCTGGCCTTCGCCAGCAGCTCCGTGGTGCCGCTCCTTTACCGCTACATCAACAGAAACTTCCCCAGCAAACTCCGGCGGCTGATAAAGAAAATGCACTGCGGGCGCCAGAGCTGCTCCCCGGACCAAGCAGGGGTACAGCAGGTGACGGCGTAGAGCCAGCGGCTGGGGTCACGGCCGCTCGCTGAGCGCGGGTCCTGGGGCCGCCACCAGTGCCCCGGGCGGGGTCATCGCACGGGCAGTCAACGGCGTGCCTCCCGGAGGCACGGTCCGGGCCCCCTCCTGGGAGACAGGCGACACTTGACCTGGATGCACGGCACTTTGTCACCGCCCGCTCTGTCACGCTCTTCCCCAGGACGTCACTGAGGCCGGGACCCAGAACAGCACGAGGCGTGTTCTCTCCAAGTTTTCTGCTTCCAGACAGGCCGCTCTTAGGCCAAGGCCGCGCGGTCCAAGGCGGGAGGGGCCTGGCGTGAAAAACAGCTGCCTGCCCACCTGCTTCGGGGCGGACGCACTGCTCGGTCGTGCGGGGCCACACCCGCAATAGCGTCCTCAGCCTGGCCGCCTCCACCCTGGGTTTCTGAACGAAGTCGGGAGAATCCAAATCCAGTGTTTATATTCTGTGCCGGCAAAATACCCGATTCTGTCTCTTTACTTGCGCTTATAAAAAGATTCGAGAGAAGTCACCGAAGCCTGAAAGCGAAGGAAGCAACACGAAGGGCACTCCCGTGGGACGGACGGGCGGGCTCCTGCTACCGCAGGGTCGTGCTGGGTGGGGTGAGGCGGGGAGAGGCGCGTGCCGCGCCACGCGCACAGGCAGCGTGCAAATGCTTCGGAAGGACAGGGCCAGCAGTGTGGCTGGTCTTAGGCGGAGGGCCCTTAACTGGTACCCCTGCTGCCCTCCCAGGTGACCTCAGCTAACCGTCTTCAGTAGAAGCCGACTCCCCAAAGTGTGCACAAAACCCCACGCTCATAGTGAGCCGAAGAGAGGAAAGCGTGGTGAGGATTTCCAACCTAACACAGAAGCTGGGAGGGACCGCCTGAGGAGTCACAGGCCTGCAAGGCGGAGCCCGGTCTGGCGCCGGGGCAGAGCGTGGGGCCACCGCTGCCACCTTGCACCCGACAACAGCCTGCTTCGCCAGACGCGGCGCGTGCCTGGATCCTTCCACGCCGCGTCCCATCAACACCTGCTCTAAAACCGTGGCAGCAGAAGCCCCCTGCTCTCCTCGACACCATCCGCTCACCTGCACCCCGACGTCACGACGCACCACAGGCCTGCAGCCCCCTAACTGCACCTCTGAAACCCACAAAGCTCTAAAAACAGGAAGATTTGTTTCTCAAGTTTGCGGCACATTCCCTTGGTAGCAAACCTTGAGCTGAAGTGGTGGGAGAGCGCTTTTCTGAGGAAAGAGGAGTGTGAATGTGATTACGGGGCACTGGCCCGGCCCCACAGGGCCCCGTAACACGCAGCACACACAGCATGTTAACTGTGTGCGCGCAAACGCAGAGAACAGGTGAACGTAGGTCGTTTGCCAAAAGCAGCCGGAAGTATGCACACGTCTTAAGATCTCATTCGTATGTCACCCTACGCTTTCCTGCGGGGTTACGGTGACAGGGAGCGGCTGGGGCTGGCAGCTTGGGAACTCCAACCCGCGTTTAGGTTTGTGCATCCAAAAATGTGTTGCTTTTTGTCGCTGCTCAGCAATACACTGTATTTATTTATTTATTTGTTTATTTTTACCTTCTGACTCCCTTCACCCGTTTCTCTTCCCTGCCCCGGCAACCACCAATCCATGCTGCTTCCGTGGCCTTGGTTGTTTTTCTTAAAGATCCCCTGTACCACTGAGATCATGTTCAACTCCTCTTTGACTTATCTCACTTAGCACAGTGCTCTCCAGGTCCGTCCGTGTTGTCGCAAATGGCCAGATTTCATTTCTGTTTATGGCTAATATTCCGCGGTGCGTGTTCCCCCCCCCCGCCCCTTCTTCATCCACTTGTCCGCCAAGGGACACTCAGCTGCTTCTGTGTCTGGTCTGTTGTGGATAACGCGGCGGTGAACGTGGGGGTGCAGACACCATTGTGACTGAGTGCTTTTGTTTCCTTTGGGTAGATACCCAGAAGTGCGATCACTGGATAAGTAGACCTGCTTTTGACTTTCGAGGCACGTCTGTACTGTTTTCACAGTGGCTGCGGCAGTGCGCATCCCCACCAGCGGCGCACGAGGACCCCTTTCCCGTACTCCCTCGCCAGCGCTCAGTGTCCTCTTGGTGGCGGCACCCTAGCAGGCGTGAGGAGCACCCACTGGGGTTCTGACACGCTCCTCTGACGAGTGCCGCTGAGCACCTTCTCACGTGCACGTTGGCCGTCTGCGTTCTTTGCAGAAATGTCTGTTCTCATCCTTTGTAATCACGTTTTATTTTGCTCCTGGGTTGTGGGAATGCTTTATGTATTTTGGAGATTAGTCCCTTATCAGAGATATTAACATGCTAACTTTTGGCAACCTGAAAACTTAATTCTGACACATCTGATCCAAGGATGGCAGAGTGTGGCTCTGTGTTTTGCCACATTCCATTCAGGGAAATCGCTCCATTTGGCCCTGGTCTCTCGGGAGATTTAGCCCATGACTTGGTTGCCACTATGTTTCTGTCTGCAGAATATATCCCCTCCGGGATGATGCGATGACTGAGTTCAGAGTCTGCCTGTGCAGAAGCATGAAAGTACACTGGACACCAGGGTCCTGGTCTTACTCGCCCCTGGTAGCTGTGAAATTCTGGACAGGTGGGGCCTAATCTACTTCCTGGCCAGTAAACCAGGGGCAGAATTAGAGACGTTTCGGGGTCGCCTCTGTCCGTGAACGTGCTATTTCTACTGAAGGGCGCAGTGCCCCTCTGCTGCAGGGTTTCCCCCAGTCCTGAAAGTCTCAGACCCGACCCCCTCCACTCCTCAAGCTGTGGGCTGCACGGCGGGGGGTCCCGTGGCCCCGGCTCCGCTGGGGAACTCTCGTGTTGGCCGAGCGAATGGCGGGTTGCAGGGTGCCCGGCATTGCAGCCGTGGGGCCTCTGACCTCACACACACCTGCTACCACGGAGTCTCAGTCCTCGTCCTCTCCCAGCGGGTGGGCGGGGCTGGGGCCAGGGTCAGTCCCGGGTCCACCACACGTGGCCAGGCTCTTGGGTCAGGAAGCCAGCACTGTTCTTAGGGGACACGGGACCCAGCGGGTGGGCTGGTTTGGGGTGGCAGTGCTATTTCAAATAAAAAGACCCTTTTCCTTGCTCATCTGTTCTGCTCTTTGCTCTAGAGAGAGCTCCTAGGAGAAGAGGGAGATCCCAAGGGCACAGAGCCGAGAGCCACGTGGGTCTCCGCCCACAGCCCCGGAGTCCCTCACCCCAGCTGGGCTCCCCCAAACAGAAGAGGGGCCGAAAATCGCGGTCTTGTTTTCACTTTCTCAGTGGCTTTGGTTGCAACCTGGCTTGTTTCTGGTGGCCTCCGGGGGCCTGAGCGGGCCCCACCCGTGCCGGTGACAGAGGGCCCCCGGGGACGGGTGGCAGGCTGGGTGTCTCACGGAGACCCCTCCGCTGCTTTCGCGGCATCCCCGGGTCTCACGGCTTGATTGGCCTCCGTGCTCTTCTCCCCACTGGGGACGCCTCCGCCACCAGCCCCCTGTGCTTCCCACGTGGCTTTTGTCCATCCACAGGCACCTGGGCTGGATCCGGGGCGACTGGACGCTGCCTCCAGCGCTCCTGCCACGTGGCCCAAGACATGGAAAGAATTCTGAGCTGAGAGAAGAACGAGGAGTCGGTCGGGAAAGGCTCCAGTAGACTGTGAATGTGATCCTACGTGTTACACGTGTATTTTTTTAACTCACCAATCTCGACGTCTCCCAGTGGAAGTCTATGTTCCAAGGCCATTAATTTTGTTATCAGTCCCTCGTATTATACTTTTTAAGTTAATCTTAATTTTGCTAATCACAACAACTCATCTACCTTGTCGTGCTTATTTAAGATTCTAGAAGGTGAATTTAATTTTAGGTTTGCTTCACGAAGGTTATAAAATTTATCACGGGAAACCAGATCTCCTGCTAATTGTGGCAGATGCATCGGTAAGGCAGACCCCCAGTCCTTCATAGAAAGCACGTGATAAAGGATAAACCTGGAGAAAATGATTAAGAAGCTAAATTACAAGTGAAGTTCTTGGATTTAAAATCAGCTGGAAAACTGGGGGAATTTTTCATTTCTCATCTGTTGCGTCTCTTCCAGAGGTTGTACCGTTTGCCTCGAGTTCTACGTAAATCGCGAAGAAGATCCTGAAGAAAAACCCACATGTTTGAAGACTTAAGTCACTTGACACAAATCACCCACCTTCGGAATTCTCAAAATGTGTATTTCCAGGGGTGTATGACGTGTAGCAGAAACCGGCACGGGACTTAGCCTATTTCCCCTGGTGACACGGGGCCCGCCACTTTTCGTTACTCCTCTGTTGCAGTGGCACAGCAGCGGCGTGTGCACGCTCCCTCAGGCAGGGCGGGGCGCACCCCGAACCCCGTCAAGACAGCCCCCCAAGTCTGGCAAACGTTCTTTCCCGAGAACAGACGTTTGACAACTGCTGACGCGTCCCGAGGGCCGAGAACAGAACTGAGTGGCCCCAGCGGCTCCGTGTGGGAGGGCCTCGTACCCCCCCCCGGGCAAGAGGGGAGTGTGCCGTGCACACGGCGAGTAAATCTGAGTAACGAACAGGGAGTCTCTGGGAGTGAAAGAATCCGAATTTACCCATCTTATGTTAATAAGGAACGCGAGGCGCAAAGAATTTTACGATTTGCCTCATTCCGTAAGTGTGTAACATTGAAGTCCCGGGGACAAGCATTTGTTGAGTGGCTATGACGTTCTCGCCCCTCCTCCCGGTATTTGAAAACCGCTTCCCGGGAGGCTCTTGCGGGCCCGTGTGCCACTAACATCACGTGAACCGAGGAAACGATGCTACCGTCCGAAATGCTGTGAAGTCGGAGCGCGGTACGTTTCTACGTTCCCGCAGGGAACACGGGACTCGGAACCGCTCTGCAGCTGGGAGCGCAGGCGTGTGTGCGGGGCGCCACCTAGTGGCCGCCGGCAGAGCTTCGCCCTGCAGGGCAGCTGGGCGCCGGCCACAGAACCCCGACCGCGCCTGCACAGGGTGCTTCTCGCAGGGTGGTCAGGGTCGGCGGGTCGCGCTCGGTGATTTATACCTTGGGGGCTTTCACCCCAAACCAGCCGCGGAGGAGCAGACACCCCACCCCGCGCTCCCCAACGATCGGACGAGGGAAACTCCGCCCTGCGGATGCCACGTGACTCAGGGAATTCAGGGCACATTGCGCTTTTCCAAAAACACGTGGTCAGCAGCAGTGGAGAGGAGCACTCGGGCCACCCAGGCGCTGCTCCACACTCACACGCGTGTGCACACGCGTGTGCACACACACACTGGAGCCAGCAGAACCTGGCGCAGACAGGGACAGCAGCCAAGTCCGGCCTAGGACGCCGGACTTCTGCGCGGTTACGGCTCGGCGCACTACGTTTCCAGGGAGGGCAACCCCACACAGAGATTTCTGATCGCCAGCTGAAGCCGTGTCAGGGAGCGTAGGTGAGAAAGACACAGTTCAAAGATTATAAACGTTTTTAAAAGACGTTGCAGGGGCACCTGGGTGGCTCTGTCGGTTAAGCATCCGACTCCGACTCCAGACTTCGGCTCAGGTCACAATCTCACGGATGGGATCAAGCCCCGCCTCGGGCTCTGTGCGGCCCCCACGGAGCCTGCTTGGGACTCTCTCTCTCTCTCTCTCTCTCCCTCTCTCTGCCCCTCCCCAGCTCATGCATGTGCACCAAGTAAATAAATAAACTTAAAAAGAAACGCTGAAGAGGCTCTCTCTCTAAAGAGGCGGTGGTGAGTGGCAGGGGGCTGGAGGGGAAAACGCTCCGGCCCGCGGCCTCCGGGCCTGCCCGTGAACGGCCAGCTGGAAGGCCCCACAAGGCCGGCCTCTGCTCCGCGGGGCTGCCCCTCCCGTGCATAGTCTCAAAGCCTGCGGAGCGCCACTACAAAGGGACAGGGCTCCACGGAGCAGGGCCTGGGGCACCTTGACCTAGGAAGTGAGGACAAACGGAGATGACCACGGCCACGCCACCAGTGCCAACAGGACCCAGGCCCCGGCTGGAAGTGGTTCCTCCTGGCCATGTTTGGGACAACTTGAGCAAACAAAAAGTGAAGAATTAAAAGGGAAAAAAGTCCACAGAGACACTCAAAAAGGCAGGAAGCAGAGGGGAAAAGGAAGCAAAGGAGAAAACCAGCGCGTCTCCGACTCAGGAATGGAAGGATGGGCACCGCACAGGGAGGCTGTGGACAGACGCCAGGAGCGTCCGCGTGGTCCAAGCAGCACCTGCGGCCAACTTCTCAGAGAGGGGGGCCTGTGAGCAGGGTGCCCAGGCCCGTCGCCCTGCCAGAAGCACATGCCCACCTGTACCCGGGGCAGGAGGGGCCTCAGTGCCCCTGAGAGGGGCCATGGGGTCAGGCTGTGCGGCCACGGCTAATGCCCGAAAGGCAAGGCCTGGCCTGCGGGCAGGCAAAGGACAGGCTGGCCAGCGCCCCGGGGGGGGGGGGGGGGGCCGGACGCCACACCAGGGAGCATCAGCCCCAAGATGGAGAAGTGAGAAGCAGAGGCAGAACCCAAAAGACGGGCGGGAGGCAGTGCGGGGTGGAGTGGTCCTGCGGGGAGTCAGGGATGAGGGGTGGCGGCTGGGCGGAGGCATGGAGAGACGGGCCGGGTCCCCACAAAGGAAGGAGACCACGAATTCCTGGTGGGTCCAGACATCCTGAGCTTGGATCCCAGTGGCCTTCCAATCCCCGAACTGTCTCCCAGACTCCATCACTGTTCCTTGGGCCACTGTCCCTGGACTCTAGGCTAGGTACTCCCAAATTCCTGGCCTCCTTATTTCCACAGGCAGCCCTGTAGGCAGTCCCCAGACTGAGGACAGCAGCCCTCAGGGGCACTGCCAGCCTCTCCGTGGCCCCCCACTGCTCCCTGTGCAGAGCCCGGGCCACCTGGGAGTTCCCATGCCCCTCCTGCCGGGTCACACGTGGCTCAATATCCCTCTGACTTCCCAGGTCGTGCGGTCATACGACTAGCGGCACCGGACAGGGGCCGGGCCTCGCGGGAGCTGAGACACGGGTGACGTACAGCGGCCTCTCCTAGAAGCCAGCAGCTGCCGCAGCGTGGCCCACGCTCCACGGCGACTTTCGGGCGGCGGGACCTGCGGGCCAGGAAGGAAAGGCCGTCGCGGTGAATCCCTGCCCGGGTGCGCTGTCAGGACGGTGGACGGACACCTGCCCGAACAGCAGCGCAGACAGACAGGGCCTGCCCCTCGAGTCCCTCCACTCGCTGAGGGGGTCAAGGAGATGCATCTGTGACGACCCACGGTTCCACAGGGCGTGAACAACGCTCTTGCAAAGCTGCTGCTCCCGCAGGCCCCCTGCACGTCGTGCCCCGCCTGCCCCCCCCCCCCCAGGAGCACGGAGCCCGCACCCCTCCCGGCCTCGGCCGATGCCTTTCACCTCCCCACCCGCAGCGCCCCATCTGCAAGGGGAGAGCCGGGCAAACACGGCCAGCGGGCCGTGCACTGCGACGGGAAGTCAGGTTGGAGCCACAATAACCCAGATACGGTTTTCCTCTGAGAGATGTGTCCACAAAGCCCAGATCCCCCAGTGTCTGAAAAAGCCCCGTTACTTAGTGCTATGGGTCTGCTGTGAGATTCCGCGGGTGACGGAGGCCACACGAGCCGGGAGACAAATCAGGAAGTAGCCGGCGGGCCAGCCGCCTTGGCGACAGGCCAGCCCAAGACGCCGGCCCACACGTCTGCAGGGCTCGCTCCCAGGCCGCGGCCTGGGCTGGAACGGAGGCGTCAGTCCGTAGTCGGCTGACCCTCTCCTCCGCTTGCTGACTGAACAGCAGCAGGACAAAGAGCAAAGGGGGACAGAGCCCGGGAACGGGGATCGGCTGCCGTCAGGCAGGAGGAAGCTGTCTGAGGGGGCGGCTGCAAGGTCCGCGCACCTGAGAACAGCGGAGGCCAGCGGCGTTTGCCTCAAGCAATCCATTCCCAAACACGGAAAGGTGTCTTAGCGACAAGAGTCAAGACCAAGGGGTCGTTAGTGCTGGTATCACGGGAAGCGGGAAGCGACAGAAGAGGTGACTCCCCTGGGCAGCCACTCCTCTTCGTCTCTAGGGACCTGCTTCCCTCCCCCGACACCCACGGCGGTGGACTCACGTGGCAGTGGCTCCTCCCACCGAGCGCCGCATCTGTGCGCCGGCCCCCCCCCCCCCCCCCCGGCCTCGGGCTGGTATCTGAACGCCACTCCTCACGGCCGAGTAACCGCATCCCCTCGTGCGACACACATCGACACGCACGGGGCTGCCTCCGCCTGTGGCCGCTGTCGGGGGGAGGGGGGGGTACTGCCGTGAACACGGGTGTGCCCATTCTGCACGGGGGAAGGCCACCTGTGGAGGCCGCGCGGGACAGCGCGGTGACGTCCGCAACCTCCGCCGTGGGCAAAGCCGAGGGCAGACGTCCCTCCCGCAGAGAACGTGTCCTCACGCGCAAGGACATCACCCAACCGTGCGCCCTGGGAGACGGGTGGGTGGCAGAGAGTCGCCGATCCCAGAACGAGCTGCCGCCTTCCCAACACGGGGCCAGCGACGCGCACCGGCGAATCGGGGACGGGGACGCTGGGCCGCAGCCTGCACTGTGAGTTCCCGCTCCAGAGGGACAACCCACCCACGGGCCGGCCCCGTGGGCAGGGGAGGGCGTAGGGCCAAGGGCATCCCCTCCACGCTCTCGCCCATCTCCAGGGCCCGTGTGTGCTTCGTGTATGCAGAGCTCGGACACACTGTTACCTCCTCGCCAGCGCCTGCCAGGAAACTGCCTTCGCCTGGCCCCGCACGAGGCGGCGGCAGGCCCGGGGGTGAGGCGGCCCAGCGCCCCGTCCCGGGAGCCGTGTCTTCCTGCACCTCAACCCTGATTCAGGGCCCGGGGCCTCGGGGCGCAGACGATCCCAAGCGGGGATCCCAAGCGAGTCCACAGACACGCAGAGCCAGGATGTGACAAGAAGGCAGGCCGAGTCCTCAAGACCCCTCAGGAGGAGGGTGCTGGGGCTCCCGAGCGGTAGACGGACAGCGGGCCGGACAGGGGGACAGGCCAGGCTGGGCCGCAGAGGCCGGCCCACCTCAGATACACGCAGGGCCTCGTCTCTGTGAGGGTCCCGGCTGTTGGCAGAAAGCTGGCTTTGCCGACTGTCCTGGGCCCCCCACGTCCAGGGGTGCTAGCTCATTTAGCCCTCCAAGACCCCGAGGGGCAATGCTGTAATTACTGCCAATTTACAGGAGGGGACGGAGTCCTGGGGCCTAAGCAGCCGGCCTGACACCCCCAATGTCAAGGCTTCAGGCTCTCCCCTCCACTCGGGACCAGGAACTCAGGATGTAAGTCTCCGTGGCTCTTTTAGCAGCCACGCTTGTCCTGTGTTTCGTCCACTGGCCCACGGCCGGCTCGGCTGAAGCCTGGGCAGGTAGGGGGCCAGCGTGAGTGGGGAAGGCACCCCAGAGAGCGGAGGCAGCAGCCCATGCAGGCCGGAGGAGGACGCTGCCTGTCTGCCAGCGGGGGCCACGGCACAGAGCGAGTGCACGGAGGGCACCGCAGGCAGGAGCCAAACCACACACCGGCCCTCCCAGTGGCAGCAGCTGGGGAGGACCATGGTTTTGTCAGCTTAAGGAAGACAGGAGGTCGGGGCGGGGAGGGGGCGGGTGGCCAGCCAGGCCTGTGGCTCGTCCAGCAGCTCAGAAATTCCCCCACGAGGCTGAGGGAGTTCACAGGGAAGGCTATTTTGCTAACTCAGGGCTCTCGGAGGAAGAGACCGCCAAGGCCCAAGCTCATGGGCGTGGGAGGCAGGATGCCCCCAAAGCGTACGACAGAAACGGGTACTGCCCCCTGGGAGCTCACTCTCGCCTAAGGAGGGGGGCCCAGATTCCACTGATGAGAACGTCGCCCCACGACACCGTTCACAGGAGGGGCCCTTTCTGGGGGCAGTGCCCACCCACCGGCCGCGTCATCCCCAGACATCCTTCCAATAGCTGCGGGAAGCTCTGTAAACCTACTCACGACAGGAAGCGGCGGGGTGGGGGGGGGGGGTGTGGTCTGGGGCTGCACACGGGTACTCGGAACCTGGAGACTCTGCTGGGGTCGCACACAGGGGCTCCGGACCCCCGAGCGCCCGCACAGGGGGCCGAGGGAGGCACGCCCGGCCCTGCCGTAGCCCAGGGCTCCTCTGCTCGCCTGTGCACCAGGGGCTGGAGGCCTTTCTTCCCTATCGGCCACGCACGCTCGTCAGGGATGGGGGGCTGGTGGCCACGGGGATCTAATGACAAGGCACCTCGTCACCCTGGGAGCCCAGAGGAGAACGCAGGCCTGAGACTGGCAGTGGCCCAGCCCCCTCTTCCGGGCCCCAGGTCTCCCATCTCTAGGGGAGTTCAGCCCCTATCAGTGGTCCTCAAACCTCTGGGAGGCTCCCCCACTCCAAAGCAGCTCCTCAGACCCCAGGCTCTGGGAACAGAGGCCCCAGGCCGGTTCCTTGTCAGCTGCTCGCGAGCAAACAACACTGCCGTGGGGGCCACACGTTGTGAGAGACCTTCAAACAAAACACTCTCCAGCCCCAGCCTTGCTGGCGCGGGGCTCCCGGAGGCGTCCTTCGCCTCTGTGGAGCCTCTGTGGGTTTCGCACGGAGCTCACGCGGCCCTTGGGTGCCATCAGTGACCCCAGCGGGCAGGGCGCTGCAGAGAAAGTCCCCCAGCTGCATAAGGGACGCAGACACCTGGCGGGGGAGACACGCAGAGGGCTCCGCACGTCACGTCTCTCGCCGGTGCTGGCTCAGGGAAGCCACGCGTCCAAACCCGTGTCTCAGCTCTTACTTCCTTGAGGCAGGCCCCCTCCTTCAGGAATTTGGGGACCCCCAGGCTACTTCCTGACTCTCCGTGCTGACCCCATCCTCCCTCCAAAACTCGCACCTGCCCCGTGCCCAGCCTTGCCAGGCCACGGGTGACCAGCGCCCTTCAGGCGACAGCGCCCTGACTCTGCCTGACCCCGAGGGAGGCTCTAGGCACAGACCTGCAGGGCAACAAGCGATCAGTCCGCCTCTGTGCTCAGGACTCCGGCTGCCTGACGCCCACACCCCGTTGTCAGGGGGCAGAGGGCAGAGCCCCAAGCCCCGGCCTGGGTGGTGCCAACGCGGGCCCTGGGGCCGAGTGCTCTCAAGGGAAGGCTTCGGGGGACTTTCCCTCGGCTAGACAGGTTGTGAGTGCTGCTTCCGTATTATGGGTGGGGTTTTAGGTCCTATGTCAAGTTGCAGACGCTGCCCGCTTTCTGGGAGGGACTGTTGAGCGTGTGGAATCCGCTGGGAGGCACACGCGTTACTTGTTCCGGCCGCCACGCCGGTGACTGTACTAGGCCGACTTGAACCTGTCAGGGTCACGTGGCCAAAGCATATGCTGTTCCCAGTGCAGCCTGTGTGGCTGGAAGGACCTAAGACTGAATTCCTGTCCTCCTTACAGAACTGGAGGTCTCTGCCCGGCCGCTGCCAGCAAGGGAGCTCATGGAGAGGGGAGGACCAGAGACGGACAGGAGCCGCCTGCACAGCTCACAGGCCCTGGCACAGTCAGCCGCCGACCCCCCGGGCTTCCTTTTCTTTCCCTGCCTCCGTCTGCTTCCCCACCACCCGCTCAGCCGCCGGCCGGGGGACGGGCGATTTCACGGCTGAGCGACGTTTCACTCTGAAAACTCAGGTTTCTTTATACTGTAGATTGGCTCCAGTAAAAAGTAAAAGAGTTCATTTTCCTAGACTTTCAGCCTGGAAGTGACTGAACAGACCGCTCAGGGCTTCCTCGTTCAAAAAAGATGATCAGTGGCTCCAGCGCTGTGTCCCGAAGACAGAACCGGAAAGGCTTGTCCACTGGCAACACACACATCTGGATGCCGACTGAAGCCGCCAGAGGCGTGGCTAGCGCGGGGGCACGAACACGGAGAAGGTTCGGTCTGGCAGAGCACAGTGTATGCCTTCCAGCAGCCACATCTGGCACGTGTATGTTTCATGGGGGCACGAATCGGGGGCGGGGGCGGGGGCTCTTTCCGCGACTGTGGTCGGGAGGAGCTGGGAGCCCAGACCTGGCAGCGTTTCTACCCAGAGGCCTGGGAAGGAAGGTTCAAGTTTTCAACGCGAGCAGGGGCGGCCAGGCTTCCGCACAAGGCGGGCTTTGTGTTCAGGTGGCGCTCAGTGTGTGTGGAAGGAAAGGGTCCCCCCACCAGCTGAATCCTCTCCGTAAGCGGGAGGGAACCGGGCTCCCCCACACACCACCCCGTCTGACAAAATCCTCATAAAGATGGTGGGTGGTGATGTACACGCAGGGGCTGATCACTTTGTCCAAGATCACAGAGCCACGGTGCGAAAAGCTGGGCCTCCCAGCCCACAGAGCGCCAGTGTTCCCTTGCTGCTGGGACAGGGCGAAGACGGAAGCCCAGGGGCCGAGCCTTCAACCTCTGGGGACAGGGCTGGGTCCCGCGTGGGACCCTGAGGGGGCAGGTGGCTCCCAGTCAGGCTCGGCCGGGAGCCCGAGGAGGGTCAGGGCAGCAGAGGGCCGGGCCGGACGTGAAAGGTAGTGACAGCAGAGCAGAGACTGCAGGGGAGAGGTGTGCAGGGCCGCACGGTGGCCCCAGCACCCCGTCACCAGGCAGCTGGCTGGCTATGAGGTGCCGAAGGTCCCACACTGCAGTCCAGGACACAGGACACTGCAGTGGCCATGTGGGGGAGGACAGAAATAAGAGTCTGATGGCCAGTCTGGCCCTAACAGGGCGACACGCACCCTGAGAGCCAGCATCGGACGTGGTCCTGGGACCGGCAGGAAGCAGACAGCGTAAGGTCGCGGAACACCAACACCCTCCCATCGGGTCAAAACGGGCGCCTCCTCCCTCACCCACCCTCCTCCAGATCACCCAGCCAGCCCCAGACCCCACAGCAGGCCGCGCAGTGCCCTCTGCCGCGATGCTCTGTGGGGCTCACGGTCTCACTCACGGGGCCACCAGCCCTGTCCAACCGGGCTCCAGCTACAGGGTCTCTCGAGCTACGGCCCTGATGGCCCACGAGGGCAGGGCCATGGCGCCCAGCCACCAGGGCCACGTGGATGGACGGTGCATCTCCAAACCACGGGTGGGTTTGCAAAACCGGCTCTCCCAGGCTCAGCTTTGAGGAGGAGAGGCTGTCCGAGGCACGCTAGATGGAAAGTGCCGGCAAACGCAAGGCCCCCGGGGCTTCCGGTGGACACAAACGAGTGCCCCTAAGCTGGGAGATCCCCGTCGTCTCTGCCCTGAGAACCATTCAGACCGGGGGGGGGGAAGCTTCTCACAGCGACTGAAAGGATGGGCCTTTCCAGGATGGGGCCCTCCACTCACTGTGTCTCTGCCAGCCCGCTGCTGCAGAGCCAAGGGGACCCAGGGGAAGCATGCCCAGGGTCAGAGAGAGATCACAGGAGCGCCCAGAGCCAGGCCTGCCCTCACAGGAGGGGCAAGCCATTCCACAGGTGTGGTCTGGCCTCCCAGCTACACAGGAACACACAGGTGCCCACGAAGGCTGCGGGGACAGAGGCGAGACGGGGCATCCGTCCACTGTGTTAGAACGGGTGCTCCCTCCAGGTCAGAGGGCATGAGCTGCGTGCCCCGGGGGGGGGGGGGGTGCGCCCGCGTGTGTCTCCCGGAGGCAGGTGTCTGCACGTGTGCACATCAAGTGTGTCCGGGAGAGATGAAGAAGGTCTCAGGAGACTCAAATGGAGGAAAACGGAAAGAAACCTTCACTCTTCACCGTTTTAAGGAGGTTATTTTCCCCACAGGCCACAGGCAACATTCTGGACAGCTCAGGAATTCGCGTCTTCAGGCGACCAGGATGGGGACGAGGGGGCTGCCCGGCAGCAGGTCCCCACAGAAGGGTGTGGGCCAGCAGCCACACTGCCCCTCATGTTCCCGTCCCAGCCCACGGGTCCACGAAAGCTCACGCCCTCCACGCTGCGCCTCCGTCAAGCGGGCCGGGCTGGACGGCGGCGCAGGGCCTGGCCGCAGATGGGCTGCACGGTGACTCATCGGGCCCCAGGGCTCCCAGTCTGCAGGGAGCACAGGAGACTGGGATGGAAACATTTACGCAGCCAAGACCAGAAGGCGCTAAAGAAGCCAAGTCCTGCCAGAGGGAGCGCGGGAGCCAGGGAGGGAGGAGCTGGCCACGAGGGAGAAGGGCTTGGCGCCTCGGACACGGCGGGAAGGAATCCTCCCGAGGGCCCGGGCGGGGCAAGAGGCCGTCGACGTCGACGTGCTCCATCGTGTAACTCAACGTCTGCCCACCTTCCTGCCACCAGATTGACACAGAGCGTGTAACGCGGCCACCACACGCTCACACACCTGCCAAGCCACGAGCTGGTGGAGAAGCCACGGCGCCCAGAGATGATGGCGCCCCGAGTGACAAGTGCCCGAAGGTTCACATGTGGGACCCACGGGGCTGCAGGCACGGGGACGCGGGGCATCAAGGGCGTGGTGTGTGCCCGCTGGCCAGCCGGGCTGAGAGCACAGCAGAATCGCCCGGACGCTGCCTCCAGGGGACACGCTTAAGCGCACACATGCACACACCTCCCCCCAGGAGACGCAGCGCACCCCCATCTGACCTCAAAGGCTTATGCTCTTTCCACACAGAGAAGCAGCTTATGACCTTCCCAGATCACCTGTGAGACAGGCACAGGACTGGAAAGGACCCAGCAAAACACAAACACGAGAGCGAAAACCCAGAGACCAGGCAGAGGTCCGCGGCGGGGTCACAGCCCTGGAGCCACTGCTCATTCGGGGGGATGACGAGGACCACGCAGAAGCGGGGACCCGAGTGCGCCCAGCGCAGCCCCCAGGGACGGGAGGGAGACTCAACCACGGCATGCGGGTCCCTAACGACGCAGCCTGGGGGGCGGAGGCAGCCGCAGGGGGACGGCCCGGGGGAGCACAGGCTGCACCACCGGCCAGAGCCCTGCTCCGGGAGGACGAGGGAGCCCCGCGCACCAACCCTCCTCCCATCCTGGAAGACTATCCGAGGAGCTACAGCCACGAGCTTCTGTAAAGGACACAAAATTCTCAAGGCTCTGGCCTTGGCCAGCTCCCCGGGGACCCTGGAGCTGGACCTTGGCAGCCCTTCCTCGTGGCTCAGAAAAGGGCCCCAGAAGCCCTGGTTCTCAGCCCAAAACTGGCACTGGAACAAAGCACGGGCGGTCCTGGAGGGTCGGCTCGTCTCCAGGGAACTCGGAGTCTCAGGTAAGATCTGGGCTTTAGCACAGGGGTGGGAAGTGCAGGTTCTGGCAGGGAAGCGAAACGGCACGGCCTCGCGGACCGACACGGGCTGCCTCACGTCAGGTTAGAAACAGTCCGAGCGCATCGACAGGTGCACGGCGCAGGAAGACACGGGGCACGCGCACAGTGGGACGGCACCCACCCGTGACGTGGACCGGCACGTGGAACGGCCACGCGCCACACTCAGCGAGGCAAATCAGAGGACAAGCCCTGCGTGACTCCACACACGTGGAAGCTAAGGAGGTTAAACCTACTGTAAAAAATGGCAGGGACCTGGGTGGCTCAGAGTGTTGGTTTGGGCTCAGGTCATGGTCTCAGGGCTCGTGGTGGAGCCCAGGGTTGGGCGGAGCCTGCTTGGGATTCTCGCTCCCTCTTCCTGCCCCTCCCCTGCTCACACGCTTCTCCGTCTTTTGAAATAAACTTAAAGAAAAAAACCAGGGAGACGGTGGTTATAGAGGGAGGGGGGTGGGAGTAAAACGAACGACGTGTAAGGACACACACGTGAACGGGAGGTGACAAAGGCGACAAAGGTGACAGAGACTCAGCATACGGCTGACGACCGCAGACAGGATAACAGGAGGCCTCGCCAACACCACCACGGCGGGACTCTCCTCACAGGAACACACCATACGCCTCGTCTTTACAACGCGTAACATCACATTTATCAAACGGAAAATTTAACAACAAACAAGAAAACCTCGCGTTCCCGCTTGTAAGTATCCACCCAAGGGGAAAAAATACTACGCTTGCCTGTAAAAATGTACGTTCGTGTATAAAAACCGTAAAGCAGCTGTGACAGCCAAATCCTGGAATTAACCCAAACGTCCCTGGAGTGGCAGATGCACAAACCACCCCTCTGAGCGGCCGAACTGCCCAGCATCAAACAGCAATGACCTCTGACCTGGCACCACGGCACCACGCCGAGGGAGAAAGTGCCTGAGGCACGAGGATTCTGGAAAAGTCCACACGACAGGAGCAGACCACACAGCGATGGTGCCCGGGGGTTCGGTGTAGGGGAGGGCTGACTGCCAAAAGGCCCCGAGGGATTTAGTGGGGAGGGAACCGTTGGGACCCTGTGTGGTGGTGAGTGTGTGACTAGACGCCTCTGGAGCATACGCCCAAGGAGTGATTTTTATCGAACGTCAATTTTGAAAACGTACAGGGTCTCGGGTCGCACGTCCAGGGTCAGGCCTTGGTGCTTTAAGTTCCCGGGTGACCGAAGAAATGACTCCGTTGCTCTGTGGCTTAGTCACCTGTGCCGTGAAGTAGGATTTGCCGCGTCCCCACCTCCTGTGGAAAACTGTCAAGTTTCAGGAAATCGTCGTAAGTGCTTCCAACACTCGGGACGTCCCAACGGCGCCAGTGAAGGCCCTGACTCTGGGGAGCCCACCTCGGTGTCTTCTCTGCCCACTGCCCTCCGCCCCTCTGGGGGGAACAGGAAGCAGGGGGAGGGGGCGGGAGGAGGACTGCCGGGCCCAAGAGAAGCCGTGGGGAAGAGCTGAGAGCCAGGGACGCGAGTGCGAGAGCAGCGGGAGAGCAGGAATCACGGACATCTCACGAGAACCCGTCTTCCACGTTTCCGTGTTCTCTTTCCAAACACCACCCAAAGGTGGCCCTGAGGAGAGAGGAGGCAAGCAGCCCGGCCCCTGGTGGCAGCCTCGGCCCCTCGGTCTCTTCCTTGTCAGCGGAGAGACAAGGCGGGCGGGGCCGTGGGCAGCAGGGGCACCGCCCGGAGAGGGCTCCGTGCTCCTGGGCCCAGAAGGAGCCCACCTGAGAGAGCCCGGCAGCCCCGCCCAGGCTGGCCTCACCAACAGCCGGCCTTGTCGCCTGCCGGGACGCCTCACCCCTGGGCCCAATTCCGAAGGCACAAAGAGGTGCCAGAACCGCACCCTTTGCCCACACATTCTTGGGGCCCAAGGACCAGAGCCGGCAAACCTCAGTTAAACCCAGGAGACGGAGCTTGGGCGGGGGGGACAGACAGCACCCTGCTTTGTGTGCTGCTGGGACACACTGGGGCCTTCCTTTCCTTGAATGTCCCCCTGCCTGGGAAGGGGCTGTCCTGGAGCCTGGCGAGCAGGCGGGTGGTGAACAGACACGAGCAAGCGTGGAGGCCGACACCCGGCCCCGCTACGCAGACGACACGGTGAGGCTGGAGCCCCCTCGGCCCCAAGGAACGCCCCTGCTTCTGGAGAAAAGCACAGGGCGAGGCGAGAAGCAGTCGACAGGCTGATGAGCCTGGGACGAGCTCTCAAGGCCTCTGTCCTCCTGGCTGGGTGACCCAGAGCCCGGCCACCAAATCAGATGACAGAGTGCACTGGCACAAGCCAGGGGGCCTCTGACAACGAATGCCCCCGAAACCACCGGCAAAGACGATACCCTTCGCCCCAGGAAGTGCCCGGAACACTGGTCAGCTGCAGGGACCGGACTCGGGGACAGCCTAATGCGGTTTCGCGACCTGTGGTCAATGTTCACAGGATCTGCTTTCCAATTTGCCTTAATTAAAGATTAACATGCCGAATCACTTCCTCTCGGTCCGGCCACTATTCTTAATTGTGAGGTCCCTCAGCGGCCCGGGAATCACTCATCACCATAAGCAGCAGCAATGGACAACATCATGATTTACCGTGTCTCTCGGACAAAGCCGGCCAGATGGGCGCCTGGGGAACATGTGCGCTCACGTCGCGTCGGGGTGGGGCGCGGAGCAGGGGTGTAGAGCAGGGATGCAGAGGTGGCGTGCGGAGGAGATGGGGTGCGGAGCAGGGGTGCAGGGGAGGGGTGCGGAGCAGGGACACGGAGCAGGGGTGCGGAGGTGGGGCGCAGAGCAGGGGTGCGGAGCAGGGGTGCAGGGGAGGGGTCCGGAGCAGGGACACGGAGCAGGGGTGCAGAGGTGGGGCGAGGAGCAGGGGTGCGGAGCAGGGGTGCCGAGGCAGGGTGCGGAGCAGCAGTCAGAGCAGGGTCAGTCCGCGGGCAGAGCTGTCCGTGCGCCAGATCAAGCGAGCACACGAGGCGTCCCCCCCAGCCCCCGGACGGTGCACCCCACAGCTGTCACACAGGTGAGGCGCCGGGGGGCGTCAGGGGGCAAGGAGGAGAGCCCGCGAGGAGTCTGTGTGCGCGAAGACGCCGCGCGAGACAACCTGCGAGTCTAGTAAACGGGGTGTTATTCAGACCACCCTCGTGTGATGGCGGGAAGAAAGGCCGTTCACCTGCGCGCTCTACTTCTGAATCACGTGCTGGCCGAGGGTGCCCACACCGCGTGGCTCTGCCAGCCGGGCCCTCAGGGCGCCGCGCAAAGAAAATGACAGCTGGCGATGGGGCCCGGGAGCCTTCCGTTAACATCAACTTCCTGGTTTTATTCCTTCGCCTTCCTTCGAAGAATGAGCAGCCTCACCTGCTATTTAGCTAAAGTTTAACAGGGAGGACACACGTCCACGGAAACAGAATTATTTCTGTGACAAAGGACCGGCTGGGAAGGCTGCGAGCCTGACGGCACTGTCACTTAAAGCCCTGACTCAGGACTTCACAGCCCGGCGGCAGTAAGACAGCTCCCGGCCTCGAGCGCAAGGGCCCCCCCCGGGGCCCTGGGGGCAGAGGCCAGGGCGCGCCACGTTTCAGTCTCTACGGGGGGCGCTGCGAGCACGGTCCCCTCAGACAGGCCAGAGTCCGTCAGAATTGTTCTGGGTCCAGAAGCTGGACGACGTGGTTCACGACCGTGCGTACTGCGGCCGTTCCGCCACGAGGCAGAGCCCCGGCCGAAGTGAGCGCGATTCGCTGGCGGGGCTCCGGACCGGGTCCTCCAGCTGCGTTGGGGGATCAAGGCCCCTGATGCACACGCTTCGGGGCGGAGCTTGGACGTAACCTCATTCGGAGAAGGCGTTTCTCTCATGCCGAGAACGGTCCTGCTGACGTTGGGGATGAGGGGCCGAGGGGCCGTCTGGAAAGCGTTGTGGGCACGTCCTTGCACCCCTGCCCGGTGTCACAGGCACCCAGGCCCCTGCTCCAGGGCACCCCGCGTAGGGAAGGGGGCTGCCACACCAATCCCCGTGCCCACTCACCATGGTGGGGGCCCCTCCTACAGACACAGCCCCCGACCCCTTGGCGGGACCCCACGGTGACCCCACGGGAACCACCCGGCACCCGAGCCACGTCTCCACGGCGGTGGAAGACGTCTTCGCCGCACAGAGCGTCTCTCCAGGCGCCTGTGCATCTACGTGGCCCCGTGCGTCCCGGCGAGCTTGGCGGCCGGGCTCTTCGGCCTGACTGCCGACGTAAAGGGCCGAGGCCGGTGGGGCGGCCTGCCCGCGTTCCTGCCAGACCCCGCCCATCACCAAGGTGCTGGTGACGCTGCACTCGCTCAGCGCCGCCAGCAACCCGGGCTGTGCCGTCCTCTCCTTCCCGGCCCACATCCGCTACTTCGACACGCAGTACGTGAGGCTGGCGATGCCCTTCAAGTTCCCGCCGCGGGGTTCTCCTCCCCGCCTGCACCCGGCTGCCAAGGGTGCCCGCGGGCCTGCGGCGAGCCCGGCTGCCGCGGCGGGCCGCGCCTCCTGCAGCTCCCCGGGGCCGGTGGCCCCACCAGGCATGTCCGGGGTGCCGTACGAAGCCACTCTGTGCCAGGGAGACCCGCCGACCACCCGGCCCGAATATGAAGTCGTGAAGGTCAGCCCGGGCTTCGGGCCGGCCCGGCGGGCAGCCCCTCCCCAGAGGGACATGGCCCCTGCTCCCCCCGTGGTTCCGGCCGCCGCCCCGAGCGCGTCTGCCCGCCGGCCGGCGTAGGACCCGCACTCCTGTGGCAGGCCCGGCTAACGCTGCAGAGGGACGGGGGTTCGCCCGGGGACGAGCTCCTCACGAGCCCTGTGGAGCAGGTCCTGTTTGGGGAGAGCCGTGTGGCTTCCCTGGCCGGCCTCCTCCTCCACGGGCCCCGCAGGCCGGTCCTGCTCAGCATCCCGGAGCACTTCACCCAGGCCTCCCCCGGCAGTGCCGGAAGGGAGAGGCCCGGGACGGCTTGTCCCTGAAGAGGGTGGGGGGTGGGGGGGGGAGGCGATGCAGCAGACGAGCAAGACGGGCGATGAGGGGGCGTGCCTGGCGGGTAGGGAACAGGATCGTCTGAAGGCGCGGAGAACGAGCTTCCTGGCATTCGGCTCCACTTACGCACACGCTCCAGAGCTTGGCTCAAACCAAGGCTTTGCAGAGACAGGAAACCCTGCGAATCCAGGGTGCAGTGAGTGTCGGGGCAGGAGCCGGCCGGAACACATCTGACTGGGCTGACGGGTCCTCAATTCTAATGGGCGATTCCACGGTTAGCGTGTCCGCTGGCCGGCACCGGTCTCTAGCCCTAACCCGGTCAGACGACGACAACGACAGAATTTCTGGCCCTGTTATAATCTGGCCCTGAAGGGCTCTTACCTGGTTACCTTTTAACACTGAGAGTTTGGCCCACGCAAGTAGCACCAGGAGCAAAGAAGTTTGCTTTGATCTTTCTAAATTTGCCACCATCGGCGGAGTCTGAGAGTGTCACCCGCGTGCCGATAAAGCATCATGAGACGCTTCCTGCCTCGCTGTGGCCTGGCAGGCAGCCGGTGCCCACCGCCAGGAGCTCTGGGTGGCCCGCGAAAAGCTCTGTGCCTAAAGCCTCTGCCGCTCTATTTGACATTATTTGCAGAAAGGCTGGTAACATATGAAACATAAAATACGAGGTTCAATGATTAATCTTAATCCAAAATTTACATTTACCATTCTTGCTACATTTATATTAAGATCTTCCTGGTTGGGGTGCCTGGGTGGCTCCGTCGGTTAAGCGTCCGACTTCGGATCAGGGTCATGATCTCACAGTCCGTGAGTTCGAGCCCCGTGTTGGGCTCTGTGCCGACAGCTCAGAGCCTGGAGCCTGCTTGGGATTCTGTGTCTCCCTCTCTCTTTGCCCCGCCCCCGCTTGCGCTCTGTCTCAAAAATAAAGATTAAAAAACAAAAACAAAAACCAAGATTTTCTTGGTTGAACAGAGAAAGGAGACAGGCAAAGGAAGGTGTCTCTCTGGTTGTAGCAAACCCACGCCTTAGAGAGCTTTGATTTTTTATCAAAACTTTACTGTTTAGGGCAATTTTACTAGGTTTGCAACTGAACTGAGAGGGAATGGAGGGAACACCCACACACCCTCCCCGCAGTGACACCCCCACCAGATGGAGCGTTTGTCACAACATGGATGGGATGGACCTACATCGACACGTCACCGTCACCCAGAGTCCCAGTTCCCATGTGGGCTCACTCCTGGGGTGCAGACAGACCTATATTGACACATGTCCTTCATTAAGGCATCACAGAGAGTACCCACTGCCCTAAGACACCCCCCCGTGCCCTGCCTATCCACCCCCCCCCCCCCCCCCCCCCCCCCCCCCCGTCCTCTACCGGCTCCCTGGCCCCGCCTTTCCCAGAAGGCCACTCGGCTGGGATCACCCAGGGTGCGGCCTCTCCAGACTGGCTTCCTTCACGCAGTAACCTGGATCGAAGGTGCCTCCGCGTCGTTCTTGGCTTCACGGCTCCCTTCTTTCCGGGGCTGAGTAACCCTCCTTTGTCTGGGTGGCTTCCACTCTTAGGGCTATTTTACGTTCCTCTGCAAGCTAACGGCCAAGGCGTGCCGTCTGCAAGCCTGTCTTCAATGCTGATGCCACTTCTTTGCAAAAACAGGATTTGGGTCGTGTGGTTAAGGAGCTTCTGTAACACGCCATTAAAACACTTGATGCTTAAACAGCCCCTCCCCTTCCGTTTCTGCTCCTCTGTGTGCTGGCACACCCACACGGCCTGTGCCGTGGACGGCAGGCAGGTGTGAGTCCCACGCCCGCACATCCGGAGAGGCTGGCAGGGGGCGAACAAGGAAGTTGGGAGCCCCTGGAAGGGAAGACGCTCCGTCCCTCCAGGAGGCTCAAGCGGGACAAAGGGCATCCCGGCTGACGTGTGAGGGCCGCTCCTTCCCACGCGATATAATAATTTTTTACTGGATGGGATGCTGGACGTTGTGAACGTCCCTTGTTGAGTGGTGAACTTCACACTCAGGATCTCCTTTTAAAAAGGACTGAAGTTCACTCTGGAGGACACTTTGCTCCTTGTAGATCTGCGGGAGTCTCTGGAGAGCTGTGTTTAAGCTTTGTTAGTGAGGTCTGGAGGGGCCTAAATACTCAAGCACCCCGTCTCTCCTCTTTGTCGTAAATGCTCAAAAACACCTCTCTCCTGACCAGCAAATTAGGACACGGACCAGCATGATGCACACTCTGGGAGCGGGTCAGCTTGTGGCCTCTGGTTGCTCCTAGCTCGGCCTCAACTGTCTGCACTTTGCACGCAGACATGTTCAGCTCTCCAGACCTCGGGGGCCCTTTCTCAGCGTGGCTCCCCACTCCCCAGCCCGGTCTCCTGCCAATTCCAGCTCCGGCAGGCTTCCAGAAATCCAATCCCATCCCCTCAACGAGGTCCGGTCATCCTGCGCTGCTAGGAACCCCTCCTGACTCCGGACGGGTGCCCGGGTGAGAACAGGGGCTCACTGCACTCGCTTCCTCCTCAGAGGCCACGGTCCCACACTGCCTACCGTCCCAACGTCTCAAAACAGCTCATTCTTTTATTTTATCCAGCTTTTGATGGCTTATGGCAAGCCCCCTTACGTTACTCATGCACGGCCAGAGGCGGAAGGACCTAATTAACGTACAAATACATAGTAACAGACACCGACAGCCTGTGAGTTTGCGACCCGAAAGAGGGGTGAGGCTCACGGGTGTTCGGCGCTCCTCAGAGAAACGGCTGACTGGGGCTGGGACAGCAGACACGGAAACCAGGCCTAGAG
Source organism: Leopardus geoffroyi (assembly GCF_018350155.1). Lineage (NCBI taxonomy): Eukaryota > Metazoa > Chordata > Mammalia > Carnivora > Felidae > Leopardus > Leopardus geoffroyi. The sequence continues at coordinate 831,747 of NC_059340.1, forward strand.
AATCTGATCCCACTGAGTTTCTCAGCATTCTGGCTAAAGGGATAGTTTTAGAACCCAGCCACAGGAATGTCAGTCGGTGGTTCTCAAACGTTTTCTTTCGAGCGGTAGGATCCTTTCTTAAAACAAATCGTATAAAGAGGCCCAACGTCTGAGACACCAGGAGGTCCTGCTCTGACCGGACAGGAGGTGGGGAAGCCGGTCCTCTGGAACATGAAGGTGCCCCAGGAACAGCAGGCCCCGTGGGGACGGGCGGCTGTCGCACGTGCCATGCAGGTCTTGTCCGCTGACCCCCCATCTGGGGACAGATGGGACACACTGACCACGGGAGCTTTTCAAGGACAGAGCCAAGAGAAGGGTCAGGAGCCACAGAGAAGCAAGGCAGCGTGCAGAACCGTGGCTTTCCAGCAGTGGGGTGAGACGCGCACCCAGGAGGCTGACAGGAGAGCTCGATTTCACAAGGATGAGTCAGAACTGAGGGGGGGGGGGGAGGGGGAGGGGGAGGGGGAAGCCACTTCCTCCGGCTCTGAGCCTCTCCCTGAGGAGCCAGGTCGACCCAGGTCTCCAGCAAGATCTCCTAGGACGTGCCACTGGCGGACGGCCCCAGGCAGAACCGCGCGTGCACTGTCCATCCCTAACCTGTGCGAGCCTCACGCGCTGCGCTCCGGCTGCCGCTGGCACCTCGCTCTCAAAGGACTGGAGGAAATGTGCGGAGAGCTCCGGGCAACGGCCGAGAGGGGCCCAGCTGTCCAAAGAGTCAACAGCAGCGAAACCATGGGGACTGCGCCTTCACGGTGTCACAAAGTGCCCGAGGGTGAGCGGGGAGCGAGGCTGCGCGGAGGCCGGCCGCCACCTGGACACCTACGATCCCTCCCCGTGACGGAAGAGGCCGCATGGCGGGTCTGTGGACTCCCGTCGATTTTTCTCTAAGGAACGGCCTCCGCGCAGACGGCGTCCGTTCGGCGCGCCCCGGTCTGGACACACACCTTTGCACGCGCCCAGGACTGCCTGCCGCCGGGGTCGCACGGATGGCAGTGCCGACGCGCACGCTCCTGGGGGCACGGGCGCAGAGCTCAAACGGGACGGGGTGCCCGGTGGGCGCCCCCCCACCCCAGGTTCGTCCAGAATGCCGGGTTCTGACACTCGGCCCCGGCCGATGTCTACGGACTCGAGGCGGGCTTGCAGTGTCTCCTAACCGCCCACTCCTCGCCCGGCCAGCCTGCGGCAGACTGAGCCCCTCGGCTTCCCTGAGGGGAGCATGCGCAGCGATCCTCGGCCACGCTCGTGCCCCCGCCGCTCTAGGCCTGGCCTCGGTCTTTACAGAGGTGGTGCTTGCCTGAGTGCTCAGGGTTAGGGTTAGGGTTAGGTCTCGTGAGGACGAGACCCAGAGGGGCTTCGTAAGCGTCTCAAAGAAACCTACTGCCCAGGCACGGGCAGGGGCTCCCGGCTTCCCCCAGCTCGGCTAAGCAGAGAAAATGCACGAAAGGCAGTGTGGGCGGTGTCGCCCGCCGGCCCCCCCCCCCCCCCCCACCGCCTCAAGCAGCGCACCGGCCGGGCCGTGCTTCCTGCCAACGACGGGCTCTGACGCTTGGCGGCCACGTCGCTCGGGGTCCCAACCGTGAGCCGAGTCCCGCTGGCTGCCCTGCGAACCCCTTGGATGGACACGCGCTCTCCCTGTGGCAGCCACGGGAAATGGGGGCCCAGCCGTCCGGGACCATGCCGGCGTCTGGTGAGGCAGGCCGCCTGGTGAAGGAAGGACCCCACCCGAGGACAAGGACGACAGATGGCGGGTGTCCAGCATCACGCGGCTCCAACCACGCCCCACGCACCCCCACTTTACCCAGGGTCATGGGGCGGCTGACCGCAGAGGGAGAAAGCAGGGCCTGGCAATTCAGAGACTGGGCGTCCTCCCTCCGGGGCGGTGCGTTGCACCTCAGGGGTCCCTCTGCGGGTGGGGGCACAATTCTTTGTCACAGAGGAGCAGGGCTGGCGGGAGCGGGGATGTGGGGAAGGTCGACCGCCGCACGCAGATGGACCTGGAGCGATGGACCCGGAGCACCTGGGAATGAGGGTGAGGGTTCCCGTGGTCCCCTCAGCCAGGCAGGCCTCCTGGCTTTACTACATGTCTGTGCTCTGCGCCATGCCCGTCACCGAGCTGCATCTGCAAATTTAACTAAATGAAAGCTGACCAGACTTGATTTCCTTTGACGTTTCCCTATCATCCCATCCTGGGGACGGACAGAAAAACCTGCAAACGAGTCCAGTTCAGCACTGAGACAATCTTGTTACAGGGCACCAGCCACGTGGGAAGCACGCTGCGTGCCAGTGAGGACCCTGGGCCTCAGAGTGGGCCAGACTGAGGCTCAGGGCCACCGTGCTTGAGCTCAGGCTTCTCACGTGGGCAGCACTGGGTGCTCGGCGAGGGTTACATGGGCCAGTGGATGCAACACACTCAGTGCTTAGCAAATGAAGCCTCGTGTGAACGCTCTGTAAGGGGAGATTTTTAAATTCACAGGAAGTCTCCACGCATTACAAGATGCCCGCGAGATGCTCTCATCCCTGGCCACGCAAACGCCAGCTCGGGTTCAGTGGACTGAAACCCTAAAAGCAGGGTTCTGTCCCTTATGGTAACTAGTCGCGAGGGCCGACAGGTGACCGCCTCTGGTGCCCTGAGACCTGGCAGCCCCAGGCTCGTCCACGTCAGCGGGCCAGCCTCAGCGCCCTCCAGCTCGCTGTGAACTCAGCAGGGTGCGCAGAGGGGACCCCCGGAGATACCGGGAGGTCCTCCCCGGCCACGGGGCCCAGTGGGGCCGCGGGCCAGCAGGCCACGGGCTGGGGCAAGCAGTCCGCGGCTGTTTTTACGTGACGTGTCTTGGCTATTTCAAGGCTTAGGTTTTTATTTTATTTATTTATTTTTAACTCAAGAAGAAGTTTTAACTTTCTCATGACTCATTTCTTTCAAAATGGTGTCCTTGGGCACTTGCAGCGTCGCAATCGTGCGAGGGAGCGGCCGGCTGAAGTAGGTCTCAGCTTACAATGGCATCCGCGATGTCACGATGTCATTCAAAACTGTAAGAAGCTAACAGATCGGGATCATGGCTCAATCCTAAGTCGGAAAGAACGCTGGGTGTTAAAGATTTATCCCAAAGAAATTTAACACGGCATTCTCTGTTGATAAACGTGTATATTTCCCAAAACAAATATCTGAAAGATGTGAAGCTATGATCATTCAAAACACCTTCAAGCTCGTTTGAAACGGGCTCTGTAAAAACAGACCGTGAAGGGGGGCCGCGCTAGCCGCCACCGTGCAGGTGACCGGAGGGGCGCCCAGTGCCGACGACCCGCGGGCCGCCAGACGCCTCCGTTTCCAGCCTGAAAGCTGCCTCTCTCCCCTCCGGGAGGAGCACGCGGCAGCCTCCACGGTGCCAGCCGCTGCCATTTGGTTCATTCACGCTCAGAAATACGAAAGATGGCCCTCAGTTTTCAATCTCACAACTTCAAAAGGACTTAAAAAGAAAAAAGCCACCAAGAGGGAGGTACGAGATCAACGAAAACGTGATGTCCCTGACAACCGCATTAGCTGGTGCAAGCAGCCAGGGCCCGCAGGTCCTAGAGGCCCTCCAGACCCGACGCGTGTGCCTGGGAACGCGCCTGGGGCCGGGGCGGCTCTGCCAGCCTCTCTCCAGGCCGCCGGGGTGCCGGGAGACAGCAGCTACTACTCGCGGGGCAGTCAGGCCCTGGGACTGGGGACCGAGCCCCCCCCACCCCCGCACAAGGGCTGTGGCCGTGGCTGGTCACAGAGCCTGCAGGGCAGGTGCACTCCGGCGGTTTCCAGAGTAAAGGGAAGGAGACAGAGACACGATTCATCCCCACGGCAGAGAAACCACTCTGCTTCCTGACATGCTGGCCCCAAATACCTGCCATATCTTAGGGTTAAATTTTTTCTGCAAATGCCTTTGTGAAATTCCTAGGTTAAATTCCCTGTATAATCTGCACACTACTCTGTAGGTTCAGGAAATTTACCGTTTAGTTTTAAAAACAAGCAAGAGTATTTAAGTTCCAGTAGGTGACGATGGGTCATCATCTAAAAGGTATACAAAACCTACTTAACGATGCTTTCAAACTTAAGAAAGTCGTATCAGCGGGTGAGGAAAAGCAGTTAAGTCTGGAAACTTCCATAAAAACGCATGGTGGGCCTGGGCTCACTGCCACGGCGTGGGCGAAAAGTAGCCGGCAAAAAAATGGTTAACGCCGGCCTCCTCGGGAGGCCGTCCAGCAGAGCACAATGGGCGGCCCTGGGAAGCCTATAAAGCCAGCGGTGCCTCCGAGTCCGCAGCAATGACGGGAGTTCTGGCCGGTCAGCCTCGTGCCCCAGGCAGGCGTCCCCTCGCAGGGCCACCGCTCCGGCATTCTTCGACGGGGGGAAGCGAGGCCAGAATCCCTGCCACCCAAGGGAGAGTCTCGGCCGCACCTCCAGCCTGCCGGGAGCGCACCTGCCGAGGCCGGCCGACAAGCCCTCCCAGGGACACGAGAAGGGCCTGTGCGGAGCCGGCCTGGGCTGGGGTGGCCGGCTGCATCGCAGGTGAGTCTCGGTCCCGGGTTCCCGGTTCTGCGTTCGGGTCGGTGCCGCGGTGGGAGTCCGCGGACCCGCCGTGCAGCCTCTTCCGTCACGGGAGGAGAGAGCGCGGGCGGGCCCGGCTCGGCGGTCCCGCGTCAGGTGCGGCACGCTGTGGTCACAGCTGGACGCAGACGGGGGGCACACGGGCCACCCTGCAGTGAGAGAGGCACCGAGGCAACAAAGCCTCTATCTACTCCGCACACACGAACCCGCACCTGGCTCAGCCCCAGCGGGGCTGCGGGGCAGAGGCTTTGCAAAGGTCCTTTCCGTAACGCGTGCCCAGCGCGGCAGTCCCCCGACTCCCCGGCGCTCTGTCGTTAGGCTGGTCAAGGGAGGCTCTGCCTCCGGTTAGGACGTTAGCCAGTCAACGAAAACGCTTGCCCGGCGACACAGTGGGGTGGACCGGTGTTCCTTCACAAAGATACACAGCCAGCTGGCCTGACAAAATGTGGTTTTAGTTTTTGGTTTTTTTTTTTTTTTTTTTTTTAATGTTCATTCATTTTTGAGACGGAGCATGAGCTGAGAAGGGGGGGGGGGGGGGGGCGGGGAGACACAGAATCCCAAGCAGCCTCCAGGCTCCGAGCTGTCAGCACAGAGCCCAACGCGGGGCTCAAACCCACGAACTGTGACATCATGACCAGAGCCGAAGTCGGACGCCCAACCGACTGAGCCCCTGGTTTTAGTTTTCTAGAGCTGGACAGGCAGTGGAAACTCGAACCAAAACGAGACCACAATGACACCTGCCTTTATAGATCCATGGTCCACCTTCGCGAGGGTGCCGTGTCAGTAGCCAGCTCATACTCGTTCCCGCGTCCCGTCATTACACGGTGACAATAAGAGTATTTGTCAAGGATCAGCGGGTTCACGTGCGTGGGAAAGGAGCAGAGGACTCACTTTAAAACTGCCCGCGCAGCCTATGTTGACAACGACGGGAAGCGCGCGCCGAGGGCCCCTCACTGTGTCTTCCTCTGAAGACGGTCGGAAGCGGCCCAGGTTTCCGTGTTTAGAGAGCCAAACAAGCGCTCTGCGTGCTCCTTACACACAAGTTAACGAGGGAGGCTTTAAACGCTAGACATTCATGAGGTCCACGCTGGCATTATCTGCTACACACGACACAACACAGAGCACAGACGTCTCCACGCCGGCCCAGCAAAGCCTGCCGAACGCTTCTCTATCACTGTCTGACCTGAAGGCCGAGACTGGTCTTTCTCTGCTCTGCTTTTCGGGGTTTCCTTTGGAGCAAGACTTCTGAGCAGGGGTTCGGTGAGTGTCTAGTCTGGTTGGGCGACACTTCGAAAGTGATCCCCGACCGTCTCACGGGGTCAAACAAAAACCCTCGGGAGAAAGACAACTCAAGGCTGTTTTAACGCGCCAGGGCCGGCTTCCTCGGCCTCTGTGGGGGCCCCCGGCCCCGGGAGGCCGGGAGCACCCCCAGCGGTGGCGGCCCAGACACGGCCGCCGACAGCACTCCCCTCCCTCTCCCCCCGACTCTCGGGCCGAGCCGGGTCGCGGTGGGCGGCCTCGGACACGAGACCTGTGGGCGGCTGAGGCTTTTTTAACGCAGTTTCTAGGTTACAGACGTCACTGCAGAAACGTAGTCGCTGTTTCAGATAGTTTATCAAAACGCTGAGTGAACACTATTTCCGAAACCAAGGACTGTTTTCGGTCCTTCAGGTCATATCACGAAGAAAGTTCCGTGTGGGGGCACCCGAGCGTGGGGAGCAGGAAAACCTAGATCTGTTTTCTGTCGCACCGTGAGAGACTCTGCTCCAGCTTCCTCCAAGCACCCCGGGTCCGCTGTCTTCACAGACGCTGGGTTTTTCCCTTCCCATCTTGGTCCTCCTTCCAACAGCTGCCGAAATAAATTTGATTTCCTCTGCTGGCAGAGAGTACTTTTCCTGAGAGGTCCAGACCCAACGGCCGCGTTACTTCATGAGCCTGCTATTCGGCTATTTTTAAGAAAGGCGTCCACCGCCCTTCAGCATGACTCACCGCCCAGGCTCCGGTTCGGACTGAGCGGCCCGGGAGCCCCGGGGACAGAAAATGGGGCACTTTCTGCACTTAACTCCTCTCCCTCAGCTCAGTGACAACCAAATCTCCGAGACGCCAGGACCTCACGTCCCACCCCACCCGTCCCCCCGGGCCACCCGCCGCCACGGCCTCCGTCCTGGCGGAGAGCCGTGAAGGCTCGAGTCACAGACTCACCGCTCTTCTGTCTCTTTCTCTCAGGTGTGCGGGTGGTGAGCGCCACCCGGCGGGCCTGACCGCGGCGGCCGCCGCCCCCCAGGGGCCCAGGCGAGGCGCCGCCCGTGGCGTGGACATGGAGGGCCTTTTCCGGCTGCCCGGCTGCCCGCGGAACAGACCCGCGCCGCCTCCAGCGCTGCCCGGGAGGAGTTCGGATTTTGCGAGCGCCTGGCTCACTTCACAGAGCATCGCCTGTCTTTCCGGAGACGGACTGACTGTTCACGTCGGGTTTCTGTGAGCCGTGCGGCAGACCTTGACAGCTGTGCCCCCGGGGACACGGACGAGACGCCCCCAGCGCCCGTCTCTGGCATGGAGACGCACGCGGCCGCTTACAACGGCACCTCCCCGGAGCTCAACCTGTCCCGCACGCTCCCCGGCAGCGCCCCGGCAAACCAGACGGGCGAGCTCTCCGAGCACCAGCAGTACGTGATCGGGCTTTTCCTGTCCTGCCTCTACACCATCTTCCTCTTCCCCATTGGCTTCGTGGGGAACATCCTGATACTGGTGGTGAACATCAGCTTCCGGGAGAAGATGACCATCCCCGACCTGTACTTCATCAACCTGGCGGCGGCCGACCTCATCCTGGTGGCCGACTCCCTGATCGAGGTGTTCAACCTGGACGAGCAGTACTACGACATCGCCGTGCTGTGTACCTTCATGTCCCTCTTCCTGCAGATCAACATGTACAGCAGCATCTTCTTCCTCACGTGGATGAGCTTCGACCGCTACCTCGCCCTGGCCAAGGCCATGCGCTCCGGCCCGTTCCGCACCAAGCACCACGCCAGGCTGAGCTGCGGCCTCATCTGGATGGCCTCCGTCTCCGCCACGCTGGTGCCCTTCACCGCGGTGCACCTGCAGCACACGGAGGAGGTCTGCTTCTGCTTCGCGGACGTCAAGGAGATCCAGTGGCTCGAGGTCACCCTGGGCTTCATCATCCCCTTCGCCATCATCGGCCTGTGCTACTCGCTCATCGTCCGGGTTCTCGTCAAGGCTCACAAGCACCGCGGCCTGCGCCCCCGGAGGCAGAAAGCCCTCCGCATGATCTTCGCCGTGGTCCTCGTCTTCTTCATCTGCTGGCTGCCCGAGAACGTGTTCATCAGCGTTCACCTGCTGCAGCGCACGCAGCCAGGAGCCGCTCCCTGCCAGCAGTCCTTCCGCCACGCCTACCCCCTGACCGGCCACATCGTCAACCTCGCGGCTTTCTCCAACAGCTGCCTGAACCCCCTTATCTACAGCTTCCTGGGGGAGACCTTCAGGGACAAACTGAGGCTGTACATCGAGCAGAAAACCAGCGTGTCGGCCCTGAACCGCTTCTGCCACGCTGCCCTGAAGGCAGTCATCCCGGAGAGCACCGAACAGTCTGACGTGAAGTTCAGCAGCGCGGTGTAGAGACGGCGGAGCCGCACCGGCGGAGACCAAACGCTGAGTCGGCCCCGCGGCCAGGCGGAGGAAGGGCTGGGCCGCACGCCACAGCCCGAGCCCGGTCGGAACGTGCCGGACCGTCCGTGCCCAGCTGCGGGCACACCTAGGCTCTGAGGAGCCCTCACCGCCGGCCACCTTGACTCTGGGCCGTGCGCACAGCACCGGGGCTCCCCACCCCCGCTCACGGCGGCAGCTCGTGGCGCTGGCGGCTGGGCACGGGGACGAGCGTGGGCTCACGCTCCACTCCACACCCACTGTGTCCCGTAGCAGAAGACGTGTCTCACGCCGGCCAATGAAAGCAGAAAGAAGGGGACGCTTTGGAGGAAATCCCTCAGTTTTGAGGTCGATCCGCCGTAAATCTGCCATCCTTGGGAAAAAGGAAGCCTGGACAGAACACGCTGAGCAGATCTGACTTGGACGGTGTGGTCCGTTCTCCACGTCGGTGGCACGTGGCTTCCTTGTGGTACGGACAAGTGTGCTCGGGCGAGACAGGAACGGAGAAGCCCTTCTCCCGGCAGCCCGCTCAGAACAGCCGCTCGCCGTCGCCGGCTAAGTGACCCGAGCACCCGAGCTGCCTCTGCCGGAAGGTTCTTCTCCACCCAGAGCCGCCGCTGCTGTCCGGGTCGCCGGCCCACCGCTGCCCGTTTACGGTGTTACCTGCACCCACGCCACCACGGACTGAGACCGCGAGGGGCAGGTCGGGGGGGTGAGGGGGGGGGTGGAGCCAGCGTGCGCGGTACAAAGCTGGCCTCTGGGAACAATGGTGGGGGTGAAGATGAAGGCAGCGTAAACCGTTCACCCTAAAATGTAGAAGAGAAAACCTCGCGACCGCCAGGAACGGTGAGGCCTTGTCAATAAAACATAGTCACGTGCTGATTCTCAGTGCTGCGGGTTGTTCCCCGTGGATGGGGGGCAGGGGATGGGGGCGGGGGCGGGGGCGGGGGTGGGCTGGGGCCCCGGCAGCGCAGTCGGTCTTTCCTCACGAGGAAAACACACACCTGGGGCTCACCGCCCATCCTCCCTCACGAGGTCAGCATCAACATCCGGTCGCCTGCACGCACCGGCGTCTCTAAGATGTCAGACACTGCCGCACAACCTCCAGGGGCCAAAGTGAGCTTTACTGCAGACGGACCAGAAGGTTCCAGAAGGTTCTGTACTGTCCGCATCAGGCGTGGAGTCTGTAGTAGCTCAGGGTGCTCCTGAGGCAGCTCGGTGGGGGTGGCTTCCCGTCCTCTGACACGGACGGACCAGCCTGGGGACCCCATCCTCTAAGGCACACAAGCTACGGCCCCTGCCTTCCAACGTGGCTGAGGCCAGAGGGGCCCCGTCCATTCATGCTGCCTGGAAAGCCGTGGGCTCCAATGCGGGCTATGACTGGGGACCCCCGGCCTCCAGTGTGGGCTGGGGTTGGGGGCCCCTGGTCTCCAGTGCGGGCTAAGCCAGGATCAAACCCTACTCCTCCTGCCCCACATACTCCACTCAGGGGACCGCCTCCCCAGAAAAGTGGGGCCCTCAAGGACCTTCACACAGGCAAGGCTTCCCGAAGGAGAGGTGAGACAGTGTTTAGGTAACAGGAAAATGAGCCGTCTGTAGTTTAAATGGGTTTTATGGGTGCAAATCACCAAGAGAGAGAGTATCCGTCCCAAGTAAATATTTTCAGTGACCAACTGTGACCTCGCAGAAATGCCGTCTCCAGCACCGAAGTCCCACTTAAGACTCACTTTCTAAATAAACATCCCAAATGCAGGACAGGAAGACCGACCGACAGCTGGGGACGGTTCCCACGAACCAGCAGGTCAGGCGTGTGGAACACCACCGTGGGGTTGCCGCATGAGCCGGCCCGCGGCGCTGCCCCAGAACACCCACCCTACAGCCACGGTGAGGGTGAGCCGGTGATCTAGATGCCGGAGTAACTTCCAGGGAAGAGTCCTCCCTCCGCCCTCCGCCTCCCCAGAACCCGCAAAAGTCACAAGTCCGCAAAGGGCACAGACACGCCGTTGACACACCTGATCCTCTAAGAGCCGGGAGGGGGTCTAAGATGCCTTCCCTCCCGCGTCCTCAGAGCTCTCTGTGAACAGCTTCTCGGGTGGGCTCTGCCCCCCCCCACCAGGGCCCAGCTGGGGCAGAAGGCACTGCCCAAGCCCCTGGCCTTCATTCCCTGCTCGTCACCAAGTCCCCCCTTTGGCCCCAGTGCTGACGACTCCCAGTTGCAGAGCCAAGGCACAGACGGGTGCCCCAGCCTGGAGCGTCTGAGACGTGCAAGGGGCTCATCAAATGTGCACCGTTCCCAGCGTGACGAGCGGTGAGGGACAGGTGCATGACGGAGTGCAGGGCTGGGAGACCCATGCTGTCTGGCCGTGGTTCTCGAGGACGGGTGGGGAGACGGACGACACACTGGGGAATAAGGCCAGGCCTCGTCTCCGATCCTGCCAAAAAACCCACGAGGTACACACCGCCCCCGTTACCCAGAGCCCTGAACCGCTCAAAACCTTCAAGGGTAACAACATAGCCAGGAACCGACGCCCAGCCCCGGTCTCCAAAACCCACATCCCTTCCTCTACGGCACCCGAGGATCAAGAGGTCAGTCAAAGTCACAGGCTCGACCCTGTCCAGACGGGATGTTCTGGGCAGGAAGGAGCAGAAGGGAGATCCCTTCCAAAGACCTCTGGGCAGGAACCGTGTCTGAGCAAAGCCCCAAAGCATCGGTCAGAGGGGCCTCCGTGAGGGCCTCCGTCCTCGTGGCAGACACCCCGTGAAAGCTGGGAGAGGCTGGCCCTGCGCCCGGAAGCCAACTCTTGCTCCCGAATGGCCCCTCAACAGGCCTTTTGTGCTGGCGCTTGACCGAGGCACAGGTCCAACGGGGTCAGACACAGCTCCTACCTCTAACCTCTGGAAGCTGTGTCCAGATGTGGAAGCTGGCAGCAGAACTGAGGGCCCACTGGAGAGTCCCTGGAAGCAGAAGTGCCAGGTAGAGGTCCCGACTTCACAAGAAGGAACCCTTACAGCGGGAGGCCGGGCAGGCGGCCTCTGGAGCCTCTTTTGAGCCGGTGCCAGGGAGACAGTGCAGAGACGGCAAAGCCAGGCAGGCTCTGTGCGCAGGCTACCCGGCCCCTTCGAGCACAGCCCCTCTGAAAAGCATTTGCCCGGGAGCAGAGGCCGATTTAATTATTTTGTCAGGAACGCCACAAGATAAAATCAAGGCGTGGGATTGCTTTGTTGTTTCCTGGTAACCCAGCTCTCCCGGCTACTCAGGCCCTGCAACCCCAGCAAGAGCTCGCAAGGGCCGAGCTGGAAGCTGGAAGCCGGCACCGAGTGCGATTTCCTAATTCTCTTTGTGCTTAATAACTGCCCCTTGATCATGACCGTGACGCTTCCCAGACCCCGCATCCCCTTGGAGGGGTGGAGGCACCGTCACCGCGTCACCGGTGTGTGTCCCCTCGTCTTCCGATGCGGCGTGGCCGAAGCGATCCTGAAACTTTCACACGTATTATGGGTCGTGCACGTTTGCCAGTGAACCCAGAGTGGTTCTCGGGTGGGCAGTGGGAGGTGCAACGCGGAAGGGAGAAGGGGCAGCAAGAAGGGCCTGAGGGTGATGGAACCGCGGGCGGCCAGCGAACCCCGAGATCTCTGAACTGAGAACATGTGCACGAGGGCACACGGGACCCGTGTGTGCGCGTGGGCGGGCGTGTCACATGTACCCCAGCTCCACCTGCTCAAAGGGGCCGGAAAGGGCCTGAGCGGCTGGGGGCCCACCGACACCCAAGCCCTCCCCCCAGGAGAAGCCGGGCTCCCCAGATAAACAGCCGACCCGGCCAGAACAGGGAGGTACGGAGTGAGCCTGGCCACATGGTTTCCTGCCAGAAGGAAGAAAAGCTTCAAGAAAACAGCAAAGTCACAGCAAAAGGACACGGGGACCTAGCCGGACGGTTCTCGCTGGCCGGATCCGGCGCACCGTGAGCACCAAGACGATTGTAAATTACCGGAAGACAAGGACCCGTGCGTCCGCTGCGGTAACGGGCCCGAGTGCACGCACTGTACGTAAGATGAACACAGAATAAACCCGGCGCAGGCACACACAGGAGCGAGCGAGTGAGCGGAGGGCGCCTGCAGGCTGCTGACCGTCCCAGCGAAGCCGTGCCTTGTGAGAATCCGTAGGGCAGGCCAAACCCAGGACACCCGACGGGAGCAGGACATCTGGCCGCTTTCGTGTGGGGACAGGGGCACCACACAGCAGAGGTGGGACGGCCCTTAGCTGAGTGTCAACGAGGAGCCCACGGGAGCAGGGGAGTCCAGATGCGGACTCTGAATAGGGCACAACGTCTCCGAGTCCTCAGCTGGCACCGTGACCTCGATGCGGTCAGGAGCAAACAAGATCCAAAACGGGATCAGGGCATCCATCCCAAACGTCAGGCCAGAGACAGAGGGGCACCCTTCGCGAGCGCCACGGACACCTGCGAATGGGAACGGTGGAGACGCCTGGGGTCCCGGAAGCTGCCTTCTGCCGGGACCCGTCCTCGCACACCACCTCGCCGCGGTGGGAAACGGGTTATCTGGCGTACCTTTCGGTACGCGGCAAGTTAGAAAGAGAGGAACAGAACTGTAGTAAAAAGTAAAGCCCAATTTAGGCACCAGGGGACGCTGCCCAGGCCGGGCGTCAGTCTCCAGGGTGGACTCTCAGGCCGACGGCCATCTCTCCCGCCGCGTACCGTGCTGGGGCACCTTCACGGGGCGAGGGGCTCGGGTCCCTGGTCCCTAGCAAACGGGCTGCTCTTACCCATGTCTGCAACACGTACATCCTGTTTGTGACACCGAGGCTCGGAGTCGGGTGACGAGTCTGAGCGCCCAGGACCCCGTTCCCCTTCGCACCCCGCTCGACACCCGAGCCGGGAAGAGAGGCTGTGCTCCCTCACACGACGGATCGGCGGGCCGCCTTCCCAGAGCCCACCAGCACTCCGCCTCCCGGCTTCTGGCAGGGGTGGTGGCGAGGATGCGGGAGGTCAGTCAGCCCAGTGAACACCCCGGACTGGAAGGGAGGTAGCGAGGAGGGCGGGCGGTGTCGTCGGTGAGACGCCCGCCAGGTCCCGGCCTCTCCCTGACTCCTGGTGCCCGACACCCCCCCTCCACCCCCTCCCAGACGACCCACGGCCCACGCTGCCAGCAAGCCCTCTGGAGCCACGGGCCCGGCCTCTCCCTGACTCCCAGGTGAGGGGGGTGGCCCCGTCTGGGACAGCAGGACAGCGGCGGGGGCACCCGCCCAGGCCTCACAGACACACACAACACGGGCTTCCACCCCCACCCCCACCTCAGTGGCGGCACACGGGCTGGCTGTGGGCGACTTAATCTGGGTCTTGCCAATGTCCAAGGGGTGGGGGCTCTCATGTGGGAACAAGGGTTTTAAAAGCCAAAGGAACACAAACCAAAAGCGCAGCAGATCTGACTGTGATTCCAGGCCTTTCTCCCAGGGTGGAATCAATCTAAAACTTATCACAAGAAATCAGCTGTGGGGAGTCCTGGAAAGACGCCAGTTATTCTCAGAAAAGGCAACGTCCCCCAGTCTCTCCCAGGGGGCTGGTCCCGCCCAGTACGAACACCCACTGACAGCAGGTCCCTTGAAGGACAGCACAACGGCGGGCAGCAGCCTGGATACTTCCCCCTCCTCCTGCCCCTGCCCAGACGGCTACTACCCCTGGCCCCACTCCAGAAGGAAGGGGTCGTGTGAGACCCCACGGCCCCTACGACAGGGCTCCGCAGGCAGCACTTGCTATGTGGAGGGAAGACTGAGGGCGGCTCTCAAGGCCTGAGCGTGGCTGAGCTGCCACCTGGAGCACAGGAGGGTCCTCGGCCCCCCCCCCAGGAGACACAGCGAACCCTGGCGGCCGACAGGAAGGCGGGGACACATCACTTGTGGGAGACACAGCCCCGTCCAGGACACCCGTCCTCAGCAAACGAAGCAGCCTTTTCCTTTGTTGACTAAAAAATGTAAATCACCCCAAAAGGAAGAAAATCAGAGCAGGCCGCTGCAGAGTCCCAGCTCCTCTGAGGAGCGACAGGGCCGAAGGCTCTTGCCCTCGAGGTCACCGCACAGAACTGCCCCAGAGTGCCCGCCATAAGTCCCCCGGGGCTCGAAAACCTGGTCCCAGGGCAACGCCCACACCAACCTGCCCCTGACAACGTGGACGTGGCTAGACCTGGCGACACACGTAGCGTCCTGTACCTTAAAAACGTGGGAAACCTGAAGGTGCGGAGAAGCCCAGACGGTTTCCGGAAGAAAGCAGGAAATGGAGGGGGACGATGGCACGCAAAAGTCACCAATGTCCTGAGGGCACCTGTCCTGCCCTCTGAGGGCACCCCCACGTCCTGCAGTGAGCCAAGGCCCCAAAGGGCTGCGCTAGTACTCCCCCCCGACACGCCGGTGCCCTGCGCCCCCACATCACCTTCACCCCACCCCTCCGAGTGCACGCACATGCATGCGCATGCACAGACACACACACACACGCGAGCGCACACTATGCCGACAGCAGGTAGTGAACAGGCGCCCTGGGTACTGAGGAGCGCCACGCTCCCTGCCACGGGGGGACAGAGGGACCTGTCTGAGCCTGGGGCCCGGCGAGCTAGCCTCGGGCAGAGGTGGAGGTGGCGTGCGCCAGCGGCACCCCAGACACCCCGCGGGAGCCAGGGAGGCTTCCGGGAGGACGCGGCCGTCCCGGGCATCAGAAACACCCGTTGAGGGTTTGTCAACAGCAGTGACAGCAGCAGTGACAGCAGCAGCTACGCAAATGTAACAACGAGAGACGCGCCAGACGCAGGAGCCGGCGCGGACTTGGCACCGGAACACCCAAGGCCGCTCCCGACACACCTGCTTACCGCGTTTCAAGACACACACGTCACACGTGAAAATACCTGCAGGGCACATAAACCTATAAAAAGAAACAGGAAGTGGAGTGACTCCTGCAAAAGCACAAACTGCCAACAAGTCATAAGCAAGAGCTACTCTGAGTAGCACTGCAGCTTATTAAGGAAACCGAATCCAGTTTAAAAGCCCCTGAAACGGAACTCTCCAGGCCCAGAGGGTTCCACTAGAGAACTTTACCAACATTAAAAGAAGAGCTGACACGAAATACCGTCATTCAAAAGCAGGCAAACACTGTACAAGAAACCCTATAGATCAGTGTTCCTCGTGAACCTCGAAACACATGTCCTCGAGATATTGGCAACAGAATTCAGCACCATGTAAACATGACTATCTACCGTGACCGCGGGGAGAGGGCTCATCCCAGGGATGCAAGGCTGCTTCGACATTCAAGCGTCAGTCGGGGTCATATACTGTATTCAACAGGCTAACAAGGAAAAAGCAAGTGATCATAACAGCTGGTGCAGAAAAAGCACCTGACGAAATCCAACATCCGTTCGTGATAAAAACTGGAGAAAAGCGGGAATAGGGGACAGTTTCCTCAACTTGGTACCGAACATCTACTCAGTGTGGAAGACGGCAGACGTAAGCTGGACCCACGGGTCCGGACCTGGGTGTGGCCTCCGTCTGAAATTACCAACCAACAGCGGCGCTCGAAACAGCCCCAAGGGAGGCCACGAGGCAGAGCAGGAAGGGTGAAGGCCCTGGGCCAGGACGGGGCCAGGCTCAGGCTACGTTCCCAAGTCGCTGGGACTCGCGGATGGGCTGGGAGACAGAGCAGCACCAACAGACAAGCACAAGCCTGAAGGGACGCACGCCGTGGGTTCCCCCGGTGAGGAGCCGGAGTCCAACTCGCAGAGACAGAGAGTAGACGATGGGCCAGGGGAGGGGTCTGTGTGTAACGGGGACAGAGTCTCAGTGTGGGGAGATGGAACGTTCTGGAGACGGACAGGGTGGACGGCTGCACAGCTGCGTGAACGTGCTCGGTAACCCCGAAGCGCACACTGAAAAGTGGCAGAGATGGTCAATTCTATGTTATGTGTCTTTTACCACAATAAGAAGGAATAAATACAAGCATCGCGCCTGAGCGGCCAGAGCAGGGGTGTTACCACTGCCCACCGGGAGAAGGCCGAGCGAACAGCTCTGGGAGAGTCCGAAACTCAAGCGGGACAGGAGGGCGAAGGGATCTGAGGCCCGCGAGGTCTGCGTGGGAGGCCCGTTCCAGAGCAGTGGCACCTGCGTCCAGGAGGCCAGCACGGACAGAGTGCGGGCGGCAGACGGCCAAACGGCAGGCCCCGGGCCTTCCAGCACAGAGGGGCGGGCGCTTACCGAAAGGCCTCGAATCTGGGACCCTACGGTCTTCGCCTTTTATTCTGAGTCTATTTTCCCTCTGAGTACAAAGTCATCAAAATATTAAAAGCCCACAGTGAGATGCTCATCACACGAAGAATATTACTACAAGCCTGACAAGACTAAGCACTGCCGAAAAAGGGCTCATCGTGAGCTCTCACCCGCTGCTGTGCAAATGTCCGCGGGCCACACTTTTGAGAAGACAGTGGGGCTGCAGCAGGCTGCTTCTAAAATGGTCCCCATGGTCCCCGCCTCCCAACATCCACACCCACGTGTGGGGGCCGGACCTCGTGACAAGCTTCTAACAAAGAGAACATAACAAAAGCGAGGGGAAACCACCCCCGAGACCGGCCGCAAAAGATGATGACGCCCCCTCTCGTGCCCTCCCTTTCTCTCTCCCTGTGACAGAGGCAGGTGCCATCCTGTGAGCTCCCCACGGAGAGGCCCCCACGGCAAGGCGCTAGGCCAAGAGCCGGCAAGGAAGTGACGCCCTCAGTGCACCCGCCAGCGAGGACGAATCCTTCAACAGCTGCGGAGGGAGGCAGGATGCAGATGCCCGCCTCCCTTGGGCCTTCGGGTGAGACCACACCCCACCTGCGGCCTGAGAGAGTCGAGTCTGAAGACCCACCTGAGCTCCACCCAGACCCACGTCCACACACACCTAGTTATTTTAAGCCACTAAGTGTCGTAATTTGTTACACGGTAACAGACAATAACGTAGAGGTTTATCTAGTAGAGATGAAGAGCCACGGATCCCGAGACCCTGCAACTCCACGAGTAGGTCCACGGCCCCCGAGAAACGTGTACACGTCCGGGACGGGACACAGGTGAAAGAATTCATCACAGCGTGGTCTACAACAGCCAAAATTGGAATAATGAGCAAACCGTGGTATATCCACACACAGAGAAAAATGAACGGTCTAGAGCCATACGTTGCTGCACACATAACGCATACAAATAAAGTTTGGCTGAAAAAGTAAAATACCAAAAACTCGCGTCATACGACTGCACCCACACAAAGCTCGAATACGAGCAAAACCAAGCTGTGTAACAGGCTGCACACCCGAGAAGCACAGCTCTGGAGAAAAGCAAGGAGGTGATGACGGTAAGGGCCTAAGGTGATGATTTCTGGAGCTGCGTGTGGCTTCCGCTAAGCCGTAGCACTTTTCTCTGGCAGGTTTTACAAGAAGGGAAGGGGGAGGAGGAACGGGAGGGAAGGAGGCCCACCAGAGCTCTGGCTGTCTGCAGGCAGAAATAAAATGCCCAGCTGCCCCTCTTCAAACCAGAGGCTCGAGCGAGAACTTAGAACCAACGGTCCTCCCATTTCCCAGATTAACACGGTCCTCCTTCTTCAAGCAAAGGAGTCTCGCAAACCCCACCCCACGGTCCAGGCACTGGTTTTTAAAAGTCAAGACTAGGGGCGCCTGGGTGGCTCAGTCGGTTAAGCGTCCGGCTTTGGCTCGGGTCATGATCTCGCGGTCCGTGAGTTCAAGCCCCGCGTCGGGCTCTGGGCTGACAGCTCAGAGCCTGGAGCCTGTTTCCGATTCTGTGTCTCCCTCTCTCTCTCTGACCCTCCCCTGTTCATGCTCTGTCTCTCCCTGTCTCAAAAATAAACATTAAAGGGGCGCCTGGGTGGCGCAGTCGGTTAAGCGTCCGACTTCAGCCAGGTCACGATCTCGCGGTCCGGGAGTTCGAGCCCCGCGTCAGGCTCTGGGCTGATGGCTCGGAGCCTGGAGCCTGTTTCCGACTCTGTGTCTCCCTCTCTCTCTGCCCCTCCCCCGTTCATGCTCTGTCTCTCTCTGTCCCAAAAATAAATAAACGTTGAAAAAAAAAAAAAAAAAAAAAAAATAAACATTAAAAAAATTAAAAAAAAAAAAAATAATAAAAATAAAAATAAAAGTCAAGACTAAGCTCACACCGGACATGGATAACACAAACCACAGAACTTAGAAACTTTAGTTGGGAGGAAAGACGTCTCCCCTAAAGGGCAGACCTGAGAAGGGAGAGGAGGTGTACATGCGCGGGGGTGGACAGGGCGGAACGGGCTGGGGGGAGCCGGGAGGAGAGGGAGAAACACACGGCCTCTGTCTGCGCCCTGATATTACGGCTTCCCTGTATTTCCTGGCTCCCCGCCGGGGTCACCGGGCGCTGCCCCCACAATCCCCAGGATGTGCAAGGGTCCGGCCTGTCCTCCACCAGCCACCCCATCAAGCTTACATCAGTTCGTCCCCCCACAGACGCCTACGACGTTTCTGGCTTCGTGCTCACGGGCAGCCCCACAGGTGCACAGCTGCGCCCTGAAACCTCTTCGGTACAGTTGAGTCTGCCAGTAATGAACACAAACACTGAGAAAAAAGTTACGACTGTATTTGCCACAAAGAATTTATCCCGAGGAAAGGACCTGCCTGCCAGAGAGAGCTCCATTCCCTTCTCCCTGGCCCGGAGGCTGGGGTGGCAGCAGGCCCGCTCCAGGATGGGCACCCTGAGCGCGTCTGTCCCCAGACCCCGTGCACCCGCGGGGCTCCTGGGTCAAGGTAAGCCACATACTAGTCAAGCGAATGCCCTGCTCGGACATGGGGACTCCAGGTCCGCATTCTGAGAGTACAATTCCCCTTGCTTTTCTTGAAGAAAGTTCTGTTTTCTTTTTAAAACCAAAGTTCCGTGAGGTTGTGTGAACCCAGGGCCGTTCTAATTTTCGGATCGCTTATTTGCACAAACTGCCAACATGGGGGTTGAGGGTGTTTGTTTTGAGGAGGATGTGGGGGCCACAGGAAAAACAGAAAATACCACAGGTTTGAATTCCTTTCTCACAAAACACATACGACAGGGAAACTCGGTTTACGTGCTCGGGAACATCTCCACCCCGCGCCCCGAGTTACAAATTCACGACCCGTGTCAGACGGGCTGGCGGCAACTGTGCGTCCAGGGCTAGCGTCTGGGCCCAGCTGACGCCCAGGGGGCGCAGAGCTGCCTCGAGACACCTGCTTTCCCCACGGGGCCGGGACGGGCTGCAGCTCGGAGAACGGAGAACGCGGGCCGCCCTGGAGGCCGGGGCACAGGAGGTGCGGCCCCAGGCTCCCTGGCCGGGAGCACCGCTCAGCCGAGGTGGCACGGGACCCACACTCGCGCTTGGGAGTGGCCGCAAAGTGCCAGGGCGCTCTGGCAGATAGAGCCTCACGCACACACACGCACCCTCACACAACTCGCGCGCACACTCACTCGTGCTCGGACACACTGCCCGTGCATCACCCACGTCTTGGCTGACCTGGGTCCCCCAGGCCTGCCCTCTGGGAGCACTCCACCCAATCCACCGGCGGTGAGACGCCTCCATCCTGAAAAGGGCGGCAGAGGCCACAGGCCGCTGGGAGAGGCACTCAAGTGGCCTCTCTGGTCCTCAGGAATGGCACTCTGCTAACCTCATTCAAAACGGCTTACGGTCACAGATGGGCCACACGACCGAGTCTGTACTTCACAAGCGACCGCCAGTCGGCTGCTCAGGGCAATGACAACATCCCACTGGGCCAGGAGGAACACGTCACCCTCCGGGGAGACACCCCCCGTCTGCACCCCAACACACAAGGACAGAAGGCCAGCCGCCAGGTGCTACTGATACTCACTAGGATGACATTTTCTCACACGAACGTGGCCGCCGTGGAATGCCTGCGGCCGAGAAGGCCGTCGTCACATAACTTTGTGTTCCCAAAGTTCAGCCATACCGTCAGACGCCAGCTCACGAGGCCCGACCTCTTGGTAGGAGATCGAGACGGAAGAGATCCCGACCCCATTTTCACACATCACTTGATTAAAAGAACAAGTCACAGCGACACGTACTGAGTGCTGACCACAGCCCAGGGCCACGCCACACGTCTCCCGTGCGCGGTCTCAGGTCCCCTGCCTGCCACGAGCCGGGTCTGCGGCCACCCTGACTTCTCAGATGTGATGGTGGAGCACAGAGGAGTCAGGTCAAGGGGAAGGGAAGTGGGCGGCTTCTGCGGGTTCTGATGCCGCAGCCAGACTCTACTTACCGGGTTTTATAGCGACAATGTGAACAGAACGCTAAGTCACCAAACTGCCCTCAGCCAACGCGGAGGTTTGCTCAAATCCGCTTCTGGGCCACCTAGGCAAACATCAACCCCACGCATCCCAAAGGGATGCGTGTGACCACAGTGTCACCCGTTCCAACGAGCACAGGAGCAACGGCCACTTCTTAAGCACTTACCCGTGGCAGGAACCGCGTCAGCCATTCGATCTGTTACCACCTCACGCACCCTTGTGGCTGCCTGTGCGCTACCCGCGCGCGATCCCCATTGGACGTACCATCAGGGAGAAGCCCGGTGCCAAGGTCACCCAACAAGCCCGCGGCACTAAGCGCTGCCCGCAGGCCTCCCCTCGGGACTTGACGACGAGGCGGTCCCGCCCGTGGCAGACTCCCCCAGCGCCCACGTTTCCCCCTGCCGTTGGGAACACAGCCCCCGGTTTTGACCGGGTTCCCAGCTGCCCAGGCGGGGGTGACGGTCAACGCCTCGCCGGCAGCCAGACGGGCCGATGACCCGGGTGGGGCCAGCAGGGCGTGAGCGGAAGGCACGCAGCGTCCCAGCCATCTCTGTGAAGATGAAGCCACTGACCCTCGCTCCGACTGTCCCCTGCCCCGGAACTAAAACACTGGTGCAGAGTGAGCCACCGCTGACCCCACAGCAGGGACAGCACCCCAGGGGGAGGCAGAGCAGTAAGGCGAAGGGGGCCTGGGTTCCTGGCTACTCACCCCTGGCCTGTGGAATAAACGGATCTTGGGCTCTCTGTGCTTCGGGCGTTGGCCTATACCCTGATACAGATGTGTAAACCTCACACTTCCTTAGATCCTACTTTTTGGTTCCTTTCCAACACAGTCGCCAAGCCCATCTTGCACACTGAGCCCCGTGCCCCGCCTGCGGTATTCCGGGTGGCGGACCCTGGACAGTCGTCCCAGCCTGATGTCCAGCAGCCACACGCTTCCGACCTGCCGCCGAACCACGACCCGGTACCCAGGCCAGGGGGCTTCGGGCGGCGGCTGTGTGGAGTCCAAGCGAACGTGCGGGGCCCTGGGGCCAACAGAGGCTTGGGGGAGGTAAGGACGGCATCGTCCAGACCAACCTGATGGGTCGGTGAGAGCCAAGACTTCAACCTCCACTTTCATTCTCAACCTTAAAAGATACGACCTATGAGCACAAAGTGAGCTACTCAGCACCCGGGGAGTCCGACACCTGCACCTGCTTCCCTGGCCCGTTTGGGCAGACTGCCGTTCGGTCTCCTCCAGGTTTGTAAACGCATATTCCCGACAGGGGACCGTGCAGCCTGGCCGGAAGAAGGCCATCGTACGCCACGAAAACTCACCAAGAGAACGGCCAGAGAACGGCAAGTTTCACTAGGCACTGTTACACTGTTTACGCTCCTCGCAGCAGGAGACGTGAGCTCTGGGCCTGGGAAAACCATCTTCAAAGCGGCGACTGTTTTCCCAGCTGTGAATACTCCATCCTGGGAAATCTTTTCATACCATTACAAAAATAATTTTGAAAAGATTGAACAAATATTCAGGCTAATCTGCCCATTCTGGTATTTCAGACCCGAAACGGGAGAGCTTTCTTGCGCACGTTGTCTGATTAGCCAGCGATTAATATTCCTTATAAACGTTAGCGAATGTCATAATGAAATAAGCTTCCTTAAATAAATGTGGTGTCCACTCGACTGAAAACAACAAATTTAGTGGCTTCCTCTGAACAGCCAGGAAGTGGCGATAATTCCAGCAGGAGGAGGGCAAGGCAGGAAGCATGTCGTTTTATTACTATGCGTGACCTTACAGAAGAGTGGTTCTGGTGAAGGAAGCGGCCTGGCAGCCCTGGGCAAAACCACCTGGGAAGGCGCGCACACACGTCACCAGTCAGCTCCTGGCACCTCTGGGGCAGAATTTCCCAGTAGCTTTAAAACACCCACGCGCACCAGGGCCAAGAGCTCTCGAGACCACAGGACACCCCCTCTAAAGCGAAGAGGGAAGAAAAACAAAAAAACAAGCCACCGAAGCAGAGACTCACTCGGGAGGCCGGGTTCCCGGCCGGCTCTGCTTTCCGAGGCAGGAGGGGGGAGAGTCTGGGCTGGGGCTCCCAGGGCTGTGGTGGAACAGGGGGTGACGACGCCGGGCATGAAGGAGAGCAGGGGATGGAGTGGAGCCACCCAAACCCGGGGACGGGGCGACGGGGGGGGGGGGGGGGGGGGGGGGGGGGGGGGCGGGGGCCCGGTGGAGGGCGGTTCAGTCTCCAAAATGGCAGTGACAGTCGGATCCTGGCTCGGTTCACAGACTCGCGTGATGGAGTGAAGTGTGCCCGCCTGCCTGAAAGCTAAGCACGTCTGTAAAAATATAGATGTGCTCACGGACCAGACATTTCTCTCGGCTTTTCCACGTCTTCTGCATTTCTCACCATGCCTGGCGCGGGGTGGGGGCTCTGTCTTCAAACACGAAGAACGCTCCTGGAGGCGTAAATCGAGCGACACACGAAGAGCTCACGTGCGAGAGACGCATGCCCAGACCGGCATCCCAGGAATGGAAAGGACACGCAAAACGGAACGCGCTGACGTCAGCAGCCGGAGGGGGCCTCCTCCGTTAACTTTCTTTTTTCATTGTTTGCAGGCCACTTTAGTCAACAGGCGAAGCATTTCCAGGGCACACAGCATGCGCGACTTATCCGAAAGCAGCTCTTTTCTCGTCTGTCGGTGTTCTTGGACGCCGGTCGGCACGACCACCTTGTGCCGGGACGGCGAAGGTCCGCAGCCCCCCGGCACGATGCGTGACCACACGGCGCACACAGCAGGCTGCTCGCACACAGACGCAGGCGCCCCCGAATCGCTCTCGGCAAAGACAGGCGAGCGGGTTCCTCCCCTGCCTCCCAGGTGTGCCTGGGCACCGCGGACAATCCAGGCCACGACCAGGACGAAGGCCCGAGAAAGGAGCCAGGTCAAGAAACATGTGCGCCCGGCAGTCCGCTAGG
Organism: Leopardus geoffroyi; assembly: GCF_018350155.1. Lineage (NCBI taxonomy): Eukaryota > Metazoa > Chordata > Mammalia > Carnivora > Felidae > Leopardus > Leopardus geoffroyi. The sequence continues at coordinate 855,304 of NC_059340.1, forward strand.
CGGTGTCCCCAGTGGGACCCCAGGCTGCGCGGCAGCGTCTCGTGGGGAAAAGTTACCAAGATTTGACTCATTTTTCATCTTTCTCCCCGGCCAAGCGATCTGTAGACACCGGAAAACTCCCAGAAACCACTCTTTTGCCATCCGACGTCACTCCCGGTGAAGCACACCTCCCACGTCAGCTTCAGGCCACAACCTCAGGCCTCCCATTTGCCAGGATTCGGGGTGACAGCCCGGGAAGCGGCCGTCTGGGCCCCGGACACCGCTCCTTCCCGCCAGCCAGCCCCGCCCTGCCGGTCGCGCCCCCCCCCCCCACAAGGCTGCCGTGCTGGGCACCAGCGGGAGTTAGGGACCAGACGCGCCCCTGCAACACACACGCCAGGTCACCTTCAAACCCTGCCCTTGGCCGCCATCCCTCCCCTCCCTCCGCACTCCTGAGGAGCAGCGCCACAGGGACCCCGCCGGGCCCCCGCCGCCCCGCACTCTGCACACCCGGTCGGGTGCTCGCCTCTCTCGGCCCACTCGGCCCGCTGGGCCCGCTGTTGGGCTCCACGCTGAAGCCTCTGCCTTTGCTGTCTCAGTCAGATTCTGCTTCAGCTTCCCGTTTGTTCCCAGGCTGGGGGAGCCGGGACAGAATGCTGACTCTCCCTGCCTTCATCCCCCCAAAACCGCAAACCCACGTAGCCTCGCGCAGGTGCCCTGCCTCGTGTTTCTTGTGAATTCCGTCCCCCGTCCTGCCGGTGGACTGTCACCACGGTTCCCTCCTCCCGTGGTCCCGTGGACCGGGCTGTTCCGCCGTGGGAGTCTTCAGGAGGGCCGTTCTCCGTGGGAGGCCCCGGGGGCCGGTTCTGCACTGATCTCTGCCGGAGGTCGGAACAAGTCTCCCGGCGAACTTCTTGGCTGGGGGCTCCCAGGCCGCGGGTCACTGAAATTTTGGGTCTGGCCCCCACGCACGCCGTGGGTTTGGGATTCTGATTCTCCATCACGGGCTCTTTCTTCGTCCACCCTGCCTGCCTGCTCTATCTGCCCAGTGGGTAGGATTTTCCAATTTATGGCTCGTGGCTTCGGGGCCGGAGTCCGGCTCCACCACCTGCACGTGAGGGGGCGGGCCACCTCGCGTGGCCGTGCCAGTTAGAACACGAGCCCGGTTCCGATGACTCCAGTTCCGCTCACCAGTCCGGCCTCGAGCTTCTGGATCTCTCACTCGTGGCTCGCTTCCAGCTACGCCATATGGTTCTGCTGTCACGCTTCTTCCACACGCTCACGCGCCTGAAGCGGGACAGGGTGTTTCTAACGTCAGCCAGTCCACCAGACCGGCAAGGGCTCTACGCACGTGCGTGACCTAAAATTTCACGACAGGCTGACGACTGACAGGCTCCAGGTCACCTATGGCACAGAGCCCTCTTCTGGTGACTCCCACACGGCTACCGAGCCAAGCTCACTCTCCTAGGGGTCACAGCCCCCATGCCACCTGACCCCCAGGTCACCACGCAGCCGACGGCCTCCCTCGAGCACAGCGAGCTCTCGGGCACGACAACCGGCAGCAGGTAACTAACGTGCCACGGTTGTTCTGGGGGCAGTGTCAGAGCCTGGACCAGGGCTGAGGGCCACGGCCTTTCCCCCAACCAGGCCCTAACTTGGCTCTGGCTTCTGGGCTCCCGTCTGTAACGACGTCTCAGGGTCCGGCACTTAACCGGGCGCACAGCCAGCAAAGACTCCCTTCTGTCCACCAGGCAACCCCTTCCCTCCTCACCTTCATCTGAGGGGACCCGAACCACATGCACCCACTCCCCACAGAGAATGACTCAGGCCCCAGCACCGCATGGTGCGGGAGCCACACCCGAGCCCATCCCGCGGGGCTGACGGACTGTAGGCGGGCAACAACACAGTGCGGCCCAGCCAGGGCCAGAGGGCTGCCAGGCGCTCCTAGACAACAGGAGACAGGCTCAGTGGGGCCAAGTACTCGGTCGGTGGGGGGGCTTCACCCACGGGGGCGCGTGCTGATAACCCCCAGGCAACCACTCTCAGCTTCCCTGGGATCTGCCTTTGGAGACACTAGACGTAGAAGGACCCACTTCACCAGTGAAAGTTAACCCGGCCGTCAAAACCCAGGGCCTCCCCCAGCCAAGGGGGCAGAGCTGGTCCAAGTATGGCAGAGGCTGAGAAGCCAGCCCTCGAACGGGAGGCCCCTGGCTTTTTGAGGCAGCCGGCGATGCCTCGCTGCTCGACCCTCGTCTTTCTCTAACGGCTGGAGAAACGGAACCCCGAGGGGGCACGGGACAAGACGGGGCGTGGGGAGGCAGCGAGGCCTTCGCCAGGGAGGCCGGTGCAGGGCCGAGGCGGCAGGAAGCTCCTGCAGGCTGGGAGAGGCAGAGGGGCTGTCTGCCTAGGGCAAAAGCCATAAACAAGAGTAACGTGCCTGGAAAACTACCTGACACGTAAAAGAAAGATGAAAGGAGGATCCTGGGTGCCTCAGTCGGTTAAGCATCCGACTCGATTTCGGCTCGGATCGTGATCTCATGGTTTGTGAGATGAGCCCCATGTCGGGCTCTGTGCTGTCAGTGTGCAGCCTGCTTGGGATTCTCGATCTCCCTCTCTCCCTTGCCTCTCTTTCTTAAAAAAAAAAAAAAAAAAAAAAAAAGATGAAGAACCCTTAGCATGAGCAGTGTTTTCAAATCAATACAGAGAAGGTCAACTTTGCAAACAGACCTGGTAAAAAACCTAGAAGCTGCAAAAGCAAATGACCAACATGTACACGGAGAATGACCGTTTGCGGTCGTGATCAAAGAAGCTGAAATGAAAGCAACCACGAGCTACCCTCTTCTTGGTCGTACCAGAAAACACGGAAACCCTAGTACCCAGAGCCGATGTGGGTACTCTCGTATACGTTAAATAAAGTACACCCACCGCGAAAACATGGAGAACATGTCCGCGACGTTCACCGCGAGGTTGTCAGCCTGACTCCTTCCATGTGCTTTTCTCCAGTTTCTCCTTCTTTCTTTTTCACATTGGCCGTGTATAACTCAGGGAAAACAACAAACGTTGCTTTTTTAAAATTCCACTTGGCCGAGTTGCTCTCTGCTGAGCACAAGGAGGCAAAGGTACACACATCTCCCGGGCTGACGGCCGCAGCAGTGAGGACATTAGCTATGGCCGGTGGACGGCGGGGCTGGCAGGGGTGGGGGGCGTGGGGGCGGGGAGCCTGTTTTCTCTGGCCCAGAACGACAATTGCCAGGTCTCCACGGCAGCAGGGAAGCTGATCAGCTTCTAGGTTTTCTGCAATTCTCCAGATGTGACAAGCGATTGGAGAAACCGTGTCTCCACCGTGGAGACCGTGGGGCACACTGAGGCCGGCATGACAGACCGCGGACCTGTGCCAGCCAACTCTGAGCGCTGCCCGGTGAAGACCACCACTCTCGAAAAGCCCCTGGAGAAAAAGGACGTCGCACGCGGGCAGGGCAGACAAGGACGCATCACAGCTGGGCCCGCCAGGGCGGCGCCACCACGAGGCCGGGGCAATACGCCATTACCAGCCCACGGCGGTTTCCAAGCCAGGAGCATGTGTCGCCAATCCCCGAGCGGCAAGTTAATTCCCAGGGCGCTTCTGGCTGTCCTCTTTGAAATGTGAGCACAGACATCAGAACGACTGAAATAACGAACAGAAACACCGAACGCTGGTGAGCGTGCTGAGGAGCTCACCTCGCGCACGGTGACGGCGGGAGCGGAAGGGAGGAGAGCCGCGCGTTCGGGACGCCTGGCGGGGCCTCAAAAACCGTGCCTCACCAGCCGGCCCGGCCCGCGGCCAAGCTCCGGGCGTCTCCCCAGAGAAGCGAGCGCTGCTGCTCGTGGGTGTTCACAGAAGCTTTACCCCCAAAAGCCACGATCTGGAAACGACCCAAATGTCCTTCACTCAGTGGGTGAGTGGTTAGAACGGTAGGGCCCAAGGGAGCCGTGCGGCGACAGAGCACTTCTAAGCCTTGATCGCGCTGGCGGCTACAGCGATCCAAGCTGTGACAGAACTGCACTCAGATGCAGGCACACGCACGGGTGCACGCGCGCGCGCACACACACACACACACACACACACACACACACACACGCCAGCACTCGAGCGCACGCAGGAATGTACACACAGGAGCACCCCCGCAAGCACGAGCACGGACGCTCGGCAGTGGCTGGGAGAAGGCCCGTCCCGTCGCGTGGAGAAGGTCCCGTGGTATCATCAGAGGTTGCTAAGGGACCGCCTGGCTCCAGGGGACACAGAGCAGGTGGAATGGGCCCAGAGCACTAGAAGGGCCTCACAGGGCACCACTTCCAGCCCCCTCCCGGAGGAAGCCTCCCAGCGTGACCCCTAAACGTCCACCCTGTCTCAGCTGGACTTGCCCAAGGACAGGTGAACTCACCTGTTTATTAGATGGCTGACTTTCTCAGGGACCGCCTCATCGAGGCCAACATCTACCTCCCTGTGCTTTCGGCCCCTGTTCCCGGGTGTGACAGAGAGCAGGAGGGAGCGTGCGTGCACGGTACACGGCCCGCTGTGACACCGGAAAGCCCCTCCAGCACTTACAGGCAGCGTCGGGGACTCACCACACAACGAGCCGCACCACCCTGAGGTCAGCTCCTTAAAACAGGCCTCAGGCCCCCGGGCCCCCCAACCGTCCCGTGGCAGCTGAGCAGGGGAGAACCCAGATACCCCCTAGCACGCCCGCAGAAGGTTTTGTCCTCTGCGTCACCCGCAGCCTCTGGAACCCTCCGGCGAGCTTCATCGTGCGGTTTCCAGTCACGGCTTCCGTGCTCCGCGGATGTGTATCTGCTTCTCCAGCAAGCTGCAGCCAGCTCAGGCAGCGGCCTCCACATCCACACAGGACAGAGGAGCCACTCAGGTGGCCAAAGGGCCCCACGCTTGCACCCTGGACCGTCGGGGCTTGCGTCCAGAAGAGAACACAAGTGTCCGTCCGCGCTCAGGAAGTGGCACGTTAGGACCACTCTCTCGGTGGTCCAACTTCCCGTCTACATAGATACTAATTTTATATTTCAAACCAAACGTCCTCCTGCCGGTCACAGATGCCGTATTGTTTTCCTAATTAGCCCTCCGTGTGGCGGTGTCCACGGCAACCTTTCCCCCGCAGCAATGACACAGGGCCGTCATCGGTCCCCGGGACAAACCCAGAGGCCTGCCAAGCCTCCCAGGGCCCCAGATACGGGCCATCCTTTACCCAAAGTACAATCCCCGGGCTTCCTTTCATACCGTGGAGACCCAGGAACTTGGGGCAGGAAGACCCCTGTCAGGATGCACTGCTCCAGAGGCCAGCGCCGGCCGGCTGGACGCCTCGCAGCAGGGGGATACGCGCTCTGGGCCGAATCCCCTGTGCCCGCCTATCGGGGTAAATACACCACATTTGCACGTGGCCGTTTCTTTACGTGCCGTCTGTGTGCTTCTGCCCCACACGGGCAGCCTGAGCAGCGACGGAGACCCCACGGCCCACAACGCTGGCCCGAAAGGAGAGATCTGCCAAGCCCTGATCTGCCTCAGACCCACTCTCTGGCCAGGTGGGGGAAGGACGGCGACCAAAAACACTGACCGAGAGACCAAAAAACGACCATTTTCATAAAGCATCAAAGAACCCAAACCGAGCGGTGCCCAGAAGCTAGTCCCCAGAGACATCGCAGGACACGGGGGCCGCTCTGTCCCGAGGCCACCCGCGGTGCCCAGAAGTCAGGGGATTCGGCTCTGGCCGCCTCCCGGGCTGAGGGGACGGGCTCGGAGGCCAGGGCCCTCCCCCGCCCCACCCCCACCCCCACCCCCGGCGAGGTGGAGAGCCCAGCGGCAGAGAGCCATCCCAGGCATCCTCAGCCTCTCCACCGTTCCGGAGCACCCTTCTGCCGGAGAGCCCTGCACGGCCTCCACGCGGGCCTCGTGTGCTCGGTGCGTGGGAGTGGGCTGTACGTGAGTGCTGTGGGTCTGCTATGCGTGAGTGTGCTCTACAAGTGAGTGTGCTCTGTGCGTGTGAACGTATAAAATGGCGTCCTCCACCAGGCCGCAGAGTGTGAAAGCTAAGATTCCGGTGAAGAACTTCCAAGTCTCTGTTTTGTTTTGTTTTGTTTTTTTTAACGAAGCAGGTTCCACGCCCAACGTGCACCTGAACTCAGGACCCTGACTGAGGTCAAGAGTCGCACACTCTGGGCCAGCCAGGTGCTCCTGAAGTCTCTGGTTTCTGGAGACATTCTCACCTTTTGAGAGAAGTAAGAGCTAAAAAGATGTGTCTGGTTTTATAATAGACCTTTGTTGTTTTCTTAAGGAGGAGAGTCTACTTCTGGGGGGGGGGGCAGGGGGAATGAGATTGTTTTTTGGGTTTTTTTTTGAGAGAGAGCGCAAGTGGGGGAGGAGCAGATAGAGAGAGAGAGAGACAGACAGACAGACAGACAGACAGACAGAGGATCTGAAGCGGGCTCTGACCGACAGCAGCAAGCCCAATGTGGGGCTCAAACTCGACAACTGTGAGATCATGACCTAAGCCAAAGTCAGATGCTCAACCGACTAGGCCACCCAGGCGCCCCTGAGAGATTGTTTTTAATCATGTACAGATGTTAAATTTCACCCAGTGCCCCGCACGCGTGTACTGAGATGAAAACAGCCACAGACACAGGTCCTTTCTGTTTTTATGGAAACACCCAAGCCGAGATCCGGCCTGTGCCAGGCTGCCCTCTGGTGCCAGTCCAATCGCCGTTCGCCTCTTCATGCAAATGGGAGGAAATCGGCGAGAGACACTCCCTACTTCCAAGGTCACAACTCGTCCATCGTTGGGTTTTGTCACGTTCTGTGTGATTTTTCCACCCCAACAGCTACTGCTGGCTGCAAACCCAGACGCTAAGCGACACGGTGACTCAACCATGGCTCTGTCTCAAACACGCAGTCTGACACACCTGCTGTTTTGCTACAAGTTATATGTGACAAAAGCCAGTGCAGGTGATGACAAAGAGGAGGCCATCATCCTAAAGCCGTCTAAACTCTGCCCCAACCCCCATGATAAAAAACTTCCTTTATGAAACTGAAGAATTCTCGCCGCAAATTATTAGAATTGGTTGAAAAAAATACATAACCACGAACGCTCCTATGACCTACTATATATGAAAACACCTCAGTTAATTCAACGTTGAAATAAAACTTCTTCCCATAGCAACACAAAAACCAGTGTTTAACACCTACTTGCTCAACAAGTTCACATCCCAGTTTGATCCCCATGAGCTGCTGCTGGGTTTGACTGGTTACAGAACAGTTAGGTGAAGGCTCACCATGCAGAGTGTGAGGGCATAGTGGGTAGAAGAAAACGAAAAGCTTGGTCAGGCCAGAAAGGTCAAGTTCTGAAAGGAAGGTGGGACAGACAGCCTCTGCCCGGACGGAGAAGAGGGCATACCGTGTGGCCGGGCGGAGACGGTCAGAGCGGGCCCAGGAGGCCCGGGGAGTGTCCTCTGCGGGGGCCCAGACTCCATTCCTGAGTTGTAGCTTGTGTATTTTGATGATATGTGACAGGGAAAGACAGACCAATGGGATCTGCCCTGTGCTTGCCACACGGACCCTGCCCAGGTCCCTTGCTCCTGGCCAGACACGCAAATCTCCTAGGAGAGAAGCATGATCGTCTGAATGACATAAAAACAACCTCAAAAAAGCACAAAAGACTTTTCTTTCTTTTTTTTTTTTTTTAATATTTTAACGTTTATTCATTTTTTTGATAGAGAGAGACAGAGTGTGAGTGGGGGAAGGGCAGAGAGAGAGAGGGAGACACAGAATCTGAAGCAGGCTCCAGGCTCTGGACTGACAGCACAGAGCCCGAGTGGGACTCGAACTCACGCACCGTGAGATCATGACCTGAGCCGACGTCGGACGCTTAACCGACTGAGCCACCCAGGCGCCCCAAAAGACTTTTCATGAAACGTGCAAGCTGATTCCAAACCTCGTATAAATAAGAAACTAGGTGAAAACATCCAAAAACAGTGTCCACATGACAACTGGAGGTACTTACTGTACTCAATATTAAAACACGCCTATAAAACCTGAAGAAGGGAGCAGCGCGGTGACAAGCAAGTTAAATATAACACGTTTATGGACTGCCGTGCAGCCCAGCTGAGAGGAAAATACAGAAGAGAAAATGCTCGTAAGTGACGGTGGGAGGGAGAAGGCGGCCATTATCTCTGGGATGAGGACTGACATCTGCCTGCACGCACGGAGAATGTCGTCATCAAAGTCAAACTGGGACAAAGCATGGGTAAAACGTGCACAAAAAGGCAACCAAAGCACCAGGAAAAGAGGAGAAAGATGTGGTGAGGACACTCACAGGACAAAGACGCTCCGCTCCATAAATGACTGAAAACCGTCTCAGTCCCACTGCTGACCAGGACAACACCAATAAAACGGGCTGCAGAAGGGCACACAGGGGAGGCAGACGCCAGCGCCGGCCTCGGGCCCGGACGTCTCTCCCCTGGCACTGGCCACACGCCGTCCCGCCGCCGCTCCGGCCCCTGGGGGCCCAGAGAAGAGGTCGCACACGTGCACAACAGCACTCCGGTGCTGGGCAGGCGCATCCACGTGGGAAACGAGGTTAACTGACCGTTAAGAGGGTGGCCGTGAGACATGCCACCGCCCCCCCCCCCCCCCGGGGAAATCCGAACATTGCGGAAGATCCACGAAGATCCACACTTGCGGACTTGGAAGCATCTCCGGACACGCCCCTGACAACGTGTTAACAGAAAGGACAACCAAAGTACAACCGTACAAGAAAAACAGGTAAGTCACGCTTTATCAGAAGTCAGAACTCCTGCTCTTCAAAAGCCACTGCTGGCAAATGAGAAGGGGACCCACGGATCAGGAGAGAATGCGCTTCAAAACGGAAATCGGATAGAACACCTACATCCGAAATAGGTAACAAACTCTCAACACTCCACCGTAAGAACACCCGCCACTAAGAGCGGAAAGAGAGCCGTGCGAGCACTTCACCAACGGGACCTTACGCACAGAAACAAGGCTTGCTAGATGCTCACGCCCGTCAGCGACCGGGGCAGAAACTACGAGAAATTATTTCAATGCGGGTGGTTTCCCCCACGTCAGTTACGCCTCAAGCAGCTGCTTGTGAAAAACACGCACGCAGGAAGGCACAACCACGTTCCCGAGAGCGGCCAAAACGAAAAATACTGACAACACCGAGTGCTGACAAACACACAGAGCACCAGCGCCCCCGCGTGCCGGCGTGGAAGACGGCCTGGCAGCTCCTCACACACGTAAACACACGGGGTGCCTGGTGGCTCAGGTGGCTGAGCGACCGACTCTTGATTTTAGCACCAGTCAGGCCATCAGGGGTGTGAGATCGAGACCTGTGCGGGGCTCAGTGCTGAGCGTGGCGCCCGCTTAAGATTCTCTCTCCCGTTCTCTCGGCCCCTCCCCCCACTCACGCTCTCTTAAAAAAAAAAAAAAGTAAACATACACTTACACTGTGGTCCATCTGAGTCCTGAGAATTTACCCAAGAGAAATGAAAACAGAAAACCTCACATACAGTCACAGCATACTCCCCATAGCCCCAAAGTGGAAACGAGCTAAAAGTCCAAAGACCAGGGAACGGAGAAACAAACACGTGGGACGTGCGGTGGGTGGGACATTACTGGGCAGTGAAAAGGAAAGCCCTCAGGAGGCAGCAGAGGTCACCACGACAGGACGAGGGGGACTTCGGTCCCCTACACCTCACCGGGAGCCTCGGGGCTATCAGGGAATTTCTCTGGGTCCCTTTTCTCCAACTCCCCCAGCCCTGCACGGCCATCGCTTTATAACTAACTGGCTGACAAGTCAGCGTTCAGTGTCACAAAGGAGCAAACAAAGACAACGCAACAGGGGAGTTCAGGCCCCCGGGGAGCTGCCTGTAAAGACTGGCAACCCGTCAGCTGCTACTTTCTCAGCCAAAACTCCACTGCCAGACCCGCGTATTTCCTGAGGCAAAACACCATCAGGAAGAAGTACTTTGGTTCTGAGCAAATTCTCAAGGCCGCGAAGTTCACAACCTCGCGTGACGGTTTTCCGAAGCGTTCGCCGGCTTGACACCCACGTAATTCCTATCCCAATTTCGAGATCACAAACGAAGAGACGAGGGTGGTCCCGTACGGAGCAGGTGTCTCCCTTCCAGACAGGCGACACTCCACTCCACGGCCGCTGAGGGTGTGGCGGTGCGGGGCCCAGCCTCTCTCGGCCCCGCCGTCGCCCGCCACGCTCCAGTCGGGCCCGTGAAAACACACGGGAGCACGTGGGGTGGCACCGGGAACTGGGGAGCCACCCCGCTTATGCACGGCACGTCACATTCTGCAAGAAGAAAAGTGCCTGCTCTTGCCACGGGCCCTCTAGGCTCCAGGAACGCATTCACTCCCAGAGTGGGGTGGTCTGCCGGACAAATCCGGGGTCCTTCTCCCGACACAACACCCGCGTTGACAGCAGTGCAGAAACGGGTGCCCCAAAGGAGCCGTGTTACCCCTTAGACGGTGCTGGGCCTCGCCGCCCCCACGCACGGCTGAGCCGCCCGCTGGCCGGCAGCCCTCAGCCCAGTTACACTAAGGAGTGAGGCCAGGCACCCCGTGGGTCCCTGTCTTCCTTGGGTGCTCCGAAAGGGAAGCAGACACAGGAGGCCCAAGTGGGAGTCCCTCCTCTGTCCCAGCCAGCTGAGCGACCGGGCAAGCGGCCGCCTCTCCGGTCAACTCGTGTGTGACACCAGGACGGGCCACACCCGGGCCGGGCACCCGGGGCCGCTGGGCCTGAGGACTCCGCTGTGATCAGGACGGTCTCGTGCAAACGCAGGGGTTCTCCCCCAAGAGGCGGGGGAGGAGGGCTCTGCTCACTGCCAGCCACACCTCCGCCTCCAGGCAACCAAGGGCCTGGGCACCGCAGCGCCCCTGCCAGGTGCCCACCGAGGCTTGCAGGGGCCTGACTGGCCCGTGAGCGGGGCAGCCGCGTGATGTCTCCCCGTCGTGGGGCTCGCTGTCTGGGACAAAACCGAACGGTGGACTGTCTCCTCGGCAGTGGTGGGGAGACCCTCGGGAGCCACCCCTGGGCTTCTGCCCGTTCCACTCCCAACTGATGACTGATGACGGGCCGGCAACCTCTCGGGACACGCCTGCTGTCTAAGATTTAACCCTCGCCACCCTCTCAAAGGAAGGGGCCCAGCAGCTTGAAGGCGGGCCTGTAACGGCCCGATGCCCAGGCTCGCAGGAGGGTTTCAAGAAGCCGTGAAGCGGGCAGGGACTCCCTGGTGCAGAGGACGGGCCCATGGACCCCGACTTCCCGCGTCCCTCACGCAGCAGGACGGCGGGAGAGGGCGTGGTGTGGGCGGCAGGTCTCCAGTGAGGCCCACGGCCGGCCGGGCGGCCAGAACCATATCCAGGGCGCTGAGGGAGGCACTAGCAGGGCTGGGCCCGTGCCGGGGGCGTCACAGACACCCTCTCCCGGCCTCGGGTGGCGAGGGCCTCGGCAGGTTAACGGGCTGGTGAGATGCGCAAAGAAGGGAGGTTCTGAGCGCCCGGGGCCGCACAAACGGCTTCCTACGTTCCGGAGCACACAAAAGAGGGCCAGAGATGAGTCCGCTGGGTGTGCCAAGGCTCCCCTCCCAGCAGGAAGCGCGGCTCTGAGGAGGCTGCCCCGGGGCCACGGAGGGCCAGCCCTGGGGAAACTTTGGCCCTCCTGGCACTGGCTCAGGGCGCCTGTGCTGTGGGAAGTGGCCACACGGGCTCCCACGGGCCTATCCAGACGGCCGGTCCCGGGAGGACGGCACACTGGTCCAAGTGGGGACAGAGGCTTCTCTGTTCCTCATGCGGATGGATTCTGGGGCTTGATCCTGCAGCCAGGGCCGGGCGGGGCGGGGGAGGACAGCACAGTACTTTTCCACGAGCTCCCAGGGGAATGGGATGTGCTCTCCAGGCCTGGTCCAGCCGCCCGCCTCAAAATTAGGTGCAGTGTTCCACGTGCTTTCCTTAAAAATGAGCCTGACGTGGCTTTTCCATAATTTCCCATGAAAAGCAGAGTGAAGAAATCCTCTTATTAGCGCAGCCCAAGGTGTGTCCGCCTGGAAGAGCCCCTCCCTGGGAGACCGGCCCCGGCAACGTGAGAAGGGGTCTTTGGGACACAAGCCCACAAGCGCCGCACCTCAGAGACCTCCCCCGACGAGTGCTCCCGCCCCGTAACCGCGCTGGGCCGGAGCTCCTCCCGGGAGAGGACCGCGGGCCGCCTGCAGGCGGAGGGGCGGCGACCCCTGGTGGCCGGGCCCGCGTTCCCACGCACCGCTTCCTGCTCCTCAGCCGGGCCAGCCTGCCACCAGGTCAACACCCCGGGGACCGAAAACCAAGCGGAAGTTCTCGGGCCTCGAGCAGCAACTCTGTCCACTACACCACAGACCCCGACAAAACTGCAGGCCTCAAAAGAGAAACCAGAAGCTTCTCCTCCGTCTTCCAAATCTACTTTAACCAACGTGTGCTTTCGTAACAAAAAACAATCACACACTTTTAAAAATGACCTGAACTCAGCAGAAAGAAGGTCCCCCTGAGGTTGGGCAGAAATCCCAACCTGTGCACACGGCTACTGTCAACCCGCCCTGTTCTGCGGGGCCTGCCCCGGGCTAGCAGCCGGCAAGCAGGCCACTCCGAAAGGAAAGCTGCAAGTTTTAAACAAAACTTAAAATCACCAAGGTGATAGGATGGCGTTTAAAAAAAAAACGGAGGAGGGGCACCTGGGTGGCTCAGGTCATGATCTCGCGCGGTCTGTGAGTTCGAGCCCCGCGTCGGGCTCTGTGCCGACAGCTGGGAGCCTGGAGCCTGCTTCGGATTCTGTGTCTCCTTCTGTCTCTGCCCCTCCCCTACCTGTGCTCTATCTCTATCAAAAATAAATCGCCAGGGACTAGGCGGGGGCCTGGGAGCCAGCTGGCAAAAGCACAGAGATGCCTCGGTGGATGCAGGCCTCAAGTGACCCGGACCAGTGAGTCATCGAACTGGGTGCACGCCCCCTGAGGGACACAGACACTCGCCCAGGCATCTACGGCACGGGTGGTCTCAGGAGCGCGCTCCCAGGGCCCTAACGCCACGTGCGCTCCACGTGTACTCGCGCCGAAACTGCTCAGAGAAAAGGCCAGAATGGCCTGCGGTCAGGAGCTGGCGTTGTCATGACGGCCCTCCTCTCTTCCTCCCCCTGCACCACGGTCCTTTCCCCATCTTATGAGAGAAAAGCCACCTGTCACCCTGAAACCAGCTGGGGACGCTTCTGAGGGCAGAGGAGCCCACAGGGCTCTCGTAAGTGGAGGCACGGTCTGAATCACGGGTGCCACAGACAACAGCGGCTGGCCAGAGACGCACCCCCGACCGAGTCAGACGGTTTCCAGTTCTTCCTCCACAAGGACTGGAGAAGGACCTAGTCAAGTTGTCATCTAATGGCCGATCTCTAACAACAGATTGGGACCAAACGTGCCCCCAAATCACAGGAACAGTCTCCGACTTTAAGGAATGAAGCGATGCTGCCCAGACGACGCTTCCACCCGCGTCACCGGTGTGAACGAGCTTCTCGGTGCTTCCAGGCAGGCGTGGACCCACAGGAAATCCCGTCCCCTCCGAAGACAGCAGCGCCCGCCCACAGATGCACGCGTCACCACGGGATACGCGCCTAATCACGTTCTACTTCATGTGCAATCTGGGAGAATCTGTGCCACCCTGCACTGTTTCCATCAACCGCATACTAGGAATTGTAAAGACAGCTCAATCAAGAAAAACGTTAACGCTCAGACCAGGAACCAAATTTAAGTGCATGTATTTTTGTAACAGACTTCTGTCCCATTCATATGAGCATTTGTATGTTGTGACTGAATTCTTTTTTAATGTTTATTTTTACTTACTTTTAAGAGAGAGCGTGAGCGAGCATGCGTATGCAAGGTGGGGGGGCGGGGGTGGGCGCGGTGGAGCAGAGACAGAGGGACAGAGAAAATCCAAGCAGGCTTTGCACTGTCAGCCGAGCCTGACGTGGAGCTTGAACTCCCAAACTGTGAGATCATGACCGGAGCCAAAGTCAGACACTCAAGTGACTGAGCCCCCCAGACGCCCCAAGATCTGAATTCCTCAGGACAGACTCCCGGCCACGCTCCACGCGTCACCGCGTGCACGGCACGCCACCCATTCCCGAGAGCGCAGCCCGTGCTGTCCCGCCGCCTCCCGGCTCAGACACAAGTGCCCCCGACAGCACGGCACCCCAACGGCGGTCGGTGGACGCTGTGCCCGAGGAAAGGCGGTCGCGGCGTTCGAACCTGAAGTTCACCCACCCTCTTGTCCTACAGCCGCTCCCAGAAGCCCCGCAGCGCGAAGGCTTGTAACCCATCCCGCCCTCGCTGCGCCCTCCCTCTGGACTGGGACCCCACGTGCGCCCACCTCGGCGTGCGCTTCCCCGGTGCCCGGTGTGGCCGCGGGTGGCATCTCCTTCGCTGACGCCTTCTTCGATTTTTTGTTCTTTTTCTCTGTCATTTCGGTACTTTTTCTCTTCCGTTTTGCCATCCTGCAGCAGAGAAGGTAAACTGCTAAGTGCGTGACGACAGGTCCTGGGCCACATCACACTTGTGACCGAGGGGAAGAGCGCTCTCCCGCTATAAAAGTCCAAACAAAGGCAGGGGCGCCTGGGGGGGCTCAGTGGGTTGAGCGTCTGGCTCAGGTCACAATCTGGCGGTTCGGGAGTTCAAGCCCCACTCAGGCTCTGGGCTGACAGCGCGGAGGCTGCTTGGGATTCTCTGTCTCCCTCTAACCCTGCCCCTCGCCTCTGCTCTCTCTCAAAATAAGCAAAATTTCTTTTTTTTTTTTTTTCAACGTTTATTTTTGGGACAGAGAGAGACAGAGCATGAATGGGGGAGGGGCAGAGAGAGAGGGAGACACAGAATCGGAAACTGGCTCCAGGCTCTGAGCCATCAGCCCAGAGCCCGACGCGGGGCTCGAACTCACGGACCGCGAGATCGTGACCTGGCTGAAGTCCGACGCTTAACCGACTGCGCCACCCAGGTGCCCCAAAATAAGCAAAATTTAAAAGAAAGAAAGAAAATATGGAAAATCTACACGAGTTAGGGGAAAGGTCAAATCCCCTAGGCAAACCGCCCATGATCTGGGGATGTTGCAGGCGACCGTCGCCGCCGTGGCTAGGGCATTAGGTCATGGTGATGGGCCCGGGCCGGGCCCCTCGACTTGTGGAAGCAGCACCACCCGGGCCGCATATAAGGCACGACACGGTGTGAGAGGCGTCTGACAGGTGTGCTTTCTCCAGCACAGTGGCGTGCAGAGCTCCAGGAAAAGCCCGGGAACCCTAAAACCCACGTCCTTCGTGGGATCGTGCCACAGGGAACAGAAATGGTTGAAGGCCGACAGGTCAGGGAGAGCCCTCCCCTGAGGGGCACTGCCGGTGGCTGCTGGGACCTCCGAGAGGGCTCCTGCGAGGGGTTATGTGGGAGGGGAGACCTCGAAGTGTTTTTTTTTTTTTTTTAATTTTTTTAACGTTTATTTATTTTTGAGACAGAGAGAGACAGAGCATGAACGGGGGAGGGGCAGAGAGAGAGGGAGACACAGAATCGGAAGCAGGCTCCAGGCTCTGAGCCATCAGCCCAGAGCCTGACGCGGGGCTCGAACTCACAGACCGCGAGATCGTGACCTGAGCTGAAGTCGGACGCTTAACCGACTGAGCCACCCAGGCGCCCCTCGAAGTGTTTTTTTAACACCAGTCCTTTCAAACTGTATTTACAAGGTCTACTAATATCAGCTTTCGTTCTAACAGACTATAAAAACGTATTTCGTTTTTTCATGCTCAACTAACTCCCAGTTAACGTTCTCCATGTTCCAGATCTTACGGGCACATGTAAATTATACACGTACATATTGTATACTTATGCCTACGTCTTTTTAAAAATTTACCTTCAGACCTGCGGTTCAAGGCTGTGTATACGGGAAAAGGGACAGAAACCCAATGTCGTTCTCTGAACACCAGCTCTAGCAACAGAAGTTCAACGAATACTTTGTGAGCGCCAACTCTGTGCCAGGCACTGTGCGGGATGCCAAACACAGAGCGAACCGCCTGGCACGCAAGAGCCTTGACCTCGTGAAGCTTCCCTTGTGGTGGGCAAGAGAGATCTATCGTGCAGGTGGGAAAATACTTTTACGTGGGGATGAACGCTACGGAGAAGGCAGAACAGAAGCGAGCGCAGGTGACGCACGGGCAGGAGGCCTCTGGGGGAAAGCCGGTGAAGGGCGGGGAGGGGGAGGGGAGGGGGAGGCGGGGGAGGGGAGGGGTGCCTGCGATGAAGAAGGTAAGGCAGGTGCGCAGGTGCAAAGGCCGGGCCTCCGGACCCCCTAAAGGGCCTGCGGGCAGGGAGGGCAGATGGGGGGCGATGGCCCCCTGAAGGCGAGCAAAGGCTGGATGTGTTCTGAGAACCTGGGCTTCCCAGGAACACGCTACTGAGATGTAGATTTCCCCCAAAGCAAAACCGTTTTCATGGGGACAAAAGGGGAAAATTACGTCAAGGGGGCAGCTGGTGGAATGAAACACGCACACCCCGCCACCAAGCAACCCGCCCACGTACATCGGCACTTGCCAGTCACTCTGTCACCACCTGCAGAGTGCCGACCATGTGCTAGGAGCTCCTCCAGGCTAGACCTCGCAGTCCAGGAGACTTATTCACACACAGGTGACACGCTTGTGGGGGACACAGACACAGGGCCCGTGAGACATCACTAACTGTAACCTGCAACCAAAAGAGAGGGAAAGCATTACGGGAAAGGTGACCATAAAGGGTGGAAAAGGCCTAGAAACAGAGTACACGGAGAGCCCAGATTTGGGTTCTCAACACCATCCTCTATGACAAAGGAAGCGGGGAGGGGAGCTCCTTAGACTCCCAGTCTGGGAACCTTTGCGGAGCAAGGAAAGTGCAAGGAGAACCTGGGTTATCAAGCTGTGCTGAAACGCAGGAGACAGTCAAGGAACATAGGGCCACGTTCCAGAGGACACAGAGCCAGCATGGAGGGCTCCTTCTGCCCCAATTGGGGCTACGATCGGCTATAGCATATTGAAAGAGTATCACTGTTGTGGAATCAGAAACATTCCAAGCTCCACAGTCTTTAATTAAGCCTTATCTAAAAAAAAGTATTCAAAGCCAGAGGCTACAAATTTCAATTAGCAGTATAATAAGAAATCGTGAAAGAACAAGAGACTGTTGACACGGGGGCTTTGAAAAGACAAAGGACTCCATCAGCCAATTACCTTGTTGGGGAAATAAGAAAAGTTTAGCAAATATTTACACACCAGTCACCACAAAAGTTAAGTTAAATCTTTATTCCTTCTGTAAGTTATCATTAAAAAGTGTAATCACTAAGTCTATTTGCTAAAAAGGGAGAAAAACTTTTCCATAATATAAAAAGGTTTCTTTTAATAGTTCTGAGAGATGGTATGTCTCATGACTTTGAGACAATGGATGCTTGGTATAGAAGACATTTCCTTACATTTACGGTCAGTGATTTTCAACAAAGGCGCCTAAACCATTTAATGGAAAAGAACAGTCTTTTCAACAAAAGGTGCCGGGACACCTGGACTTCCACATGCAAAACAATGAACTGAGAGCCCTACCTCACACCAAACACAAAAATTAACTCAAAATGGATGACAAACCTAAGTGTAAGAGCTAAAACACAGGGGTACATCTTTATGACCCTGGATTAGGCAACAGTTTCTTACACAGGACACCAAAACAAACAAACAAACAAACAAAAAAAACACAGCGAAAGAAAAAAAAAAATGAATGGTGGACCTCTCAAAATTAAAAATTTTTGTGCTGCAAATAATTCGAGCAAAGAAGTACAAAGACAACATCAAGAAACGGAAAAATACTTGCAGGTCATGTAACTGACAAGAGCCTTGTATCCACCACGTGTGAAGAATTCTTACAACCCAATAAAAAAGACAAACTCGGTGAAAAAACGGACAAAGGATTTGAATTCGGATTACCCCCCAAACAACACTCAAGTGGCCGATGAGGACAGGAAAAGATGCTCAACACCATCCATTGTTAGGGAAATGTAAATCAAATGACCCCACTTCACATTCCTAGGTTGGCTCCAATAACAAATACTGGTGATGCCTGAAAACTTGGAACCCTTATGCACCGCTGGTGGGATATAAAATGGTGCAGCCACTCTGTACAACAGCCCGGTGGTTCCTCAAAAAGTTAAACATGTCGGGGCACCTGGCTGGCAGTCAGTCGAGCATGTGACTCTTGACCTCAGGGTTAGAAATTCAAGCCCGACGTTGGGTGTAGAGATTACTTTAAAAAAAAAGTTCAACACATTACCATGGGTCCCAACAGCTCCTCATGCAGATACCTACCAAAGAAAATGAACACGTCCACGTAAAAATTCCAACACTAACGTTCACAGCAGCATTCGTCATAGTATCCAAAAGGTGAAAAAACCTACACATGCAGCAACTGCTGAACAGGGAACAAGACGTGGGGGCGCCCTCGCCATGGACGGCACTGACCGGGCGACTCTGCACCGTCCTGCCGCGGGACAGGGGCCAGTCGCGGGTTACCGCACACGGTACAAGCTCGTCTACACGCGGTGTCCAGGACAAGTCCGCACAGAGCGGGAGCATAGCTCCGTGGGTGCTCGGGGCTGGCGGAGGAAGGGGCAGGAGGGGCTCATAGGTCCGGGGTCTCTCCTGGGAGAAGGAAAATGTTCTGACACGAGGTTGCGGTGATGGTCACACAACGCTGTGAATTCATTAAAACACGGGAAGATTAAAAAAACCAAAAAACAAAAAACCTCACACCTCTCTCAATTATTTGTAATCAATTTAGCAACACAATGCCCCTGTATTGGTTTTCCTTCCTTTTTTTCCCTTAGCGGTAACCCTATCTCACAGGGTTGTGAGGACGGCGTGCACGTGTCTACGGCATCTGGCACACCCAGGGCCCACAAGTGTGCATCAGCTTCCTGGTGTGCAGCGGACGAGCCAGCAAAGGGAGAGCGCGGTGGTGAGGAAAGCAGCCCCGGGGGAAGGTGGGGCCTCGGGGGTCAAGACCCCTCCTTTAGGTTTCTTTTTCCTCCCAGGCCTTTCTGCAAAACAGCAGGCTCCCCAAGCTCTGCCAGCTTCGGTAGGTGGCCCTGTACTTGGTGGCTAGAGGGAGGCCACGTTGTGGGGGGGGGAGGGTTAGTCAGGAGAGTCAATTCCGAAAACTGCCCTTTACTGAGAGCTGCCCAGGCACCAGGTCCTGTTTTAAGTGCAGGACACGCACGAACTCGGTTCCGTCGTGTGGCCGTTGAGGGCGGCACGCGGGTGAGGAAACCGGGGCGTCCCTGTCAGAGGGGAACACCAACCGATGGCTCCCACGGTTGGCACACCCGAGTCACGCACTGAGCTCGCGCTCCCGGGAAGTGTGCAAGCGATCCCGGCACGAAGAGCTGAGGGAGGACACCGCCGGCCTCCAGGGATGGGGCCTGGCGGGGGAGGGGGGAAGGCCGATGGCATCCTTTCTGTCCCTCGGCAGCTACGGCTGGAGGTTTTTAGCTGCACGCACACATCACCCAGCTAATTTGATAGGTTAAAAAACGCCATTTTTTAAAACTGTATTATTCAGCGTTAGCCACAGGATGGTGAAAAGGCCGTCCGGGATCATGTCTGCGGACAGGAGAAGAAATTGGTGCAGTCTTTCTTTAAGGCAATTTTATAACATTCGTCAAGTGCTTTCCACTTCCAGGAACCTCTCCTGATGAAACAATCACGGGCTGAGATTCATACACAAGGGGGACAACTGCACCGTATAAAGCCTGCTAACGCCTCTGACATCGAGGAGCGGAAAACACCGTGGCCGTCCCCCAACAGCGGACTGCGGACTGGGAAAGCGACTGATGCCCGTGCGCAAAGGGGCAGGCCTATGCAGGACGGCGCAGAACATCCGGCCACAGGAGTAAGAGCTCATGGCGCAACGTCAAGGGCAAAGATGGGGCACAAAGCTACGTGTGTACCCCGTGACCCTCGTTTTGTGAGGAAAATTGCGCGCGCGCGCACACACACACACACACACACAAAGAGAAAAACTAGAAGGAAACGCATCAGTATATTAACATTTTAGGAAGTGAGAATTACAAGTATGGCTTTCCCCCTTCTACTCTTGTCATTTCTACTACGAAAGCTTTAAGATAACCAGCTCCAGTTCAGTGGAGCAAATGCTTCCGCCAGCAGAAAGCTGACGACCCAGGTCAGACACACACACGGCGGCTAACCGTCTGGGTGGGGTGACACTCACAGGTCAGGACGCTTCAGCGCCAACCGGCTGAGGCTGCCGGGTCCCCAGGGCTGAAAAGAAACCCCACAGGATCTTAAAAAAAATAACTGACCCTACAGGAAAAAATTATTTTAAAATCTGAAAATCCCACCCGCAGCCAATGGCCCCTCTCACCCAGCGCGTGTTACCTCTGATATGTTCTGGGGGCCACAGGGAAGGACACCTTCCAACTCACAGGGCCAAGCCCCCCTTGGGAGGGTCTGCGCCCTCACAATCCACAGCCCTCGAGGAAATCAGTCCGAGGAGTCCAGGAGCGGGATCCTAGCGCCTGAGCCGGCCTGGGACTTCATTCCTGTCCTTTTTGATCCAAGCCTAGCCCGAGTTCTGACTTGCCCACTTAGACGAACGGCCTCCACGTTCTGCTCTCTTGGTACCTAACCCGCCCCTCCCTGTCCCTCCAATGGCCAATCTCGAAGTCCTGTCGCTACTCACTCACCGAGCCCACCTCCCATCTTTCCAGCTCAGCCCCCTCAGCACCCCGGGGCCCAATCACCCTTCAGCCTTCCCAGGGGATCCACCACATTCCCCACCTCTGCCACCTGCCTGGCCGCCCCTCTCCTCTCTCAAACCTCCACTGTCTTCTCCCTTCTGGCTGAGAACCTTAATTCCTGACCACAAAACACGGGGAAGGGAACTGCAAGCTCCCTACATCTACCCACCTGCCCTCCTCTCCTGTTCTGATGGAAACGGGCCAGGTTCTGACCAAGGCCAAACCCTCCACTGGTGAGCTGGGTTCCAGCCCCACCTGCGCAGGGACATCACTCTGAGCAACGCCCCTCCTTCTCGGTTCCGGCTTCCCATCTACTCACTCAACTAAAGCTTCCCACAAGGCAGTAATAAAAACTCTCTCGATCCCACATGCTCTTCTCCCTATTTCTGCCTCCTTCTGCAGTAAAACCCTGTAGAGTCGCCTGCACGGCCTGGAACTCCTTCCCTCCCTCCTCTCTCCAACCCCTCCACCAGAACTGCTCTTCCCAAGATCACAACGACTCCATACGGACAGAGACGCGCTGTGTGACCAAACTCTACCCAGGCTCCTCTCTCCCAAAGGGCCTCACACCTGGCCCACTAATGCAGTGTCTAACAGCTCAAGGCCCTATCCCTGAGATGACCCTGGCGCCCTTAAAGAGAGCCTGCCTGAGAAAACTCAAGGCTGCCAAAAGAATGCAGCCAACACGGGGAGACCCCACCCGACAGCCCTGTGGAAGGGTAGCAGCCTACCTTTGATAAGCGCTAACCAGCAACCCCGGGTGGGTTTCACATGGACCAACCCCCCCTTCCTGGTTTTTGTAACGTTTCACTTCCTAAGGCGACTGAGTGCCTCCCCTTTCCCTTTCCCCTCCCCATTCCCTCAATCTCCCTTTAAAACACCCACTCGCCCCTGGACAGACCTAAGGAGTATTCGGTTCACGCGGTCTGGTCCCTACCGCAACAGTTACTACTGATCAAAACCCACCTTGCCGCTTTGCTCGCCACAGACGTGAAATCTCACGGCGAGTCTCAGGACTCTCCTCATTCCACCCAACAGCAGCATTTGGCAGGTGATGCTTCCTTCTCTCGGCTTCTGAAAAAGACGCCGCACCCTCCTGCTTTTCCTCCTCCCTCTTCACCTCCTGAGCCTGGCCACTGAAGAGCTCCATGCTTCCGGCCCACTTTCCCCTCTGCCTGCACTCATTCCCTCAGTGATCTCATCTAGTTGCGCGGCTTTAAACACCTCCCATCTACCAGCCACCTGGAATTTCTCCCCGAATTGCACTAGTACACATTATCACCAACACCCACACACATCATCTCAGGCGCAAGGCGTCAAAATCCACACTTCTGATCTTCCTGGGGGCATCTGTCCTCTCCATGAACGGCCATCAGGAAATCCTGACTTCTGCTCGGGCTAAAGACTGTGGTGCCCCCACATCTCCTGCATCTGACACAGCCATTAACCCTGTCGGCCTTGCCTCCGAAACACATCCCGAAGAGAGTGACTACCTTTCACTCCCTGTGCCGTCACTACCCTCCCGTCTGCATTACTCACGGTCCCCGCCCTTGCCCCTCCAGCCCCTTTCCCACACAGCATGCACAATGACTCGTAGAACGTCCAGGTCAGGCTCTGCGGGACACCTTCCCATTTCGCTCGGCGAGGAGTCCGCGTCCTCGTCCAGGCCTTGCGGGCGCAGGTGGCTGCCCCGCGCGCCTCCTTCCCCGCTCTCCGGCTCGTACTCCTGCTGCAGCGGCTGCTGCTGCGCCCGGGATCCCTCGACCTGGGGCGTCTGCCGGCACCGACGCGACTCGCTCGCGGTGCCCTGCTCCGCCTTATTTTCCTGCAGGCTCCCACACCTTATTAATTCTGTGTCCTCAGAACGCAAGCGCCCCGGGTCGGCGTCGTTTCCGCCTTGAGCCCGGCGGCCGCCTGGGGCCCGGGACAGTGCGGACACGCGGGAGCCCACCGAACGCTTCAGTCAACGAGCGCTTTGTGGCGAAGGGGATGCCCGGCTCGAGGGGCACAGCCTGGGGCAGCCGGCGGCTCGGACCCCGCGCGCACCCTGCGGGCCTCCGCCGGTGCCCTCCGACGCCATCCGAGCCCGCACACCCACGTGGGAGCCGCCCCGCGACCCCCGACCCTGCAGTCCTCGCCTACCTGCGCGTGGCCGCCGACGCGGGCTTCCGGCAGGCGCGCCGCCAAGGTAACACGGTCCCGCCTCCCGGAGCGGCGTCGCCCATTGGCCGAGGCCCGCCCCCATCTGCCCGCCGGCCAACGGCACGCGGGAGCCGCGAGTAGGCGGGTTCAGGCGCAGGCGCGGGCTGCAGCGTCATCTCTAGGCGCCGCCGCTTGCCGGGAGCCGCAGGTTGCCTAGCAACCCCCCGCGTGCTGGCTGCTGGGACTGGGGAGCCTCACCCGGTTTCCGGCCGCGGGGGCGAGGCGACCCCGCGCCGGGACCCCGACCTGTGTGTCTGGGCTCGTGGGAGTCGTATTAAACATACACATTTGTATGAGCTGAAGATACTATAACGTTAGAACCGTGCACCGGTTTCAGACGCCGCACAGGAGGAGCCCCGGCAATGTGGTCGTCGGCCTAGGGGTCGCGGCCGGCCCGCGGTGAAGGCGTGCGCCCCCTGCCCGGACGACCCCACCTGGTGGTAGGTGCCCGAGTGAGGGGACTGTGGCTGCCGCAGAGCATCTGGGGGTCCGGGAACCAGAGCGCCACGCTGGGCAGGCAGCGCGGGGCCGCAGAGGGAGCAGGTGCAGCTCTGCGGCCCCTCCCCTGCTGCTAGCACCTGGAAAGCGCGGCTCGAGTCACACGCCGCTCTCCCGCGTGCGCAGGTGCGGGCACGTGCAGCCTCGCCGACCTCGGGACGCGCGCAGGTGCTGCTCCGGTCACACGCCGCCTTTGAGCACGCAGGTGCGGGGACGTCCAGCCTTGCTGACTTTGGGAGAAACCGTCCTGCTTTCAAACCGACCCGACCGGCCTTCCGACAACATACAGAAAAGTTTTTATCCACGTACAAGCTTAAATAGTATATAATGTAATGTAAAAATATATAAATAAATGTGTAATATCTTTAGTTTTGCCCTTTTTTTCAGAGCTCTTATATTGTAGGAATAGGTCGTTCAGATCAGCCTCCCATTGAGAACAGCATAAAAAGCTGGCCAAAATATAATCATTTAAAAATAGCTGGTTCCTATGCCATCAGTGTGCTAATTGGATAGGGAAATATTCTAACAGGGATATAAAGGAAACCCAGAGCACTAAACTTGATGTTCAGCAACACTTTCCACTCAGAGCTCAGTCCATTCTGGAAGAGGCGGAGAACCTGAACAGAGATTTTGATCGCTTGGTGGGCTAGGGCCGCTAAGGGAGAGGGTTCTTGTAATGTCCCATCTTTGAGCTGAGACCCTGAAAGGCTATACACCAGGGGAGTGAATATGAACAGAATAGACCAGCCTTGCAGGGACTTCATAAAATCCACATTAGATTATCTCAGTTTCAGAAACCGCAAGTGATTCAGGGTTTATCGTTGCTGCCGCTAGCCTGCTCAAAGAAGAAAGGGTAAAGCTGTTCTAGGAGAAAAGTCTAGTATCCTTTGCCCCAAACTACAATTGTCCATATATTATGTCCAGCACTCAGTAGAAAACAGCTGTTTACAGAAGACAACACATGATAGAAAACCAAGGAAAAGGAGGTACCATTTTCACTGTACAATGAATCGCTGACACTCTCAGCCAGCATTACAACTTCACGGTCTGAAAATGTCCAGTTCCTGGTGGACAGCTCCAGTCACATGCTGACGTGACGTCTAAGGCCAGGGAGCACATCAGGAACTTCTCGGCGTGCTGTGTGATCCTCCGTAGCGGAGGGCACAGCTTGGTGCCAGAGACCACATGGCCTCAGAAACACGTATGCGTATCTCCAGCTGCAGCGGCCCTGCCGAGTTATTTGGCCTCAGCGCAGGACAGAGGAGGCTACAGACTGGATGTGCTGCAGAATCTTCCAGGGCTCTGCACCCCGCTCAAAACCAACAGACTTCCAAGTTTCCCAATACATGAGTGGTGCTCATGTTAACTCTGGTCCGCCAAGTTTCCCAATACATGAGTGGTGCTCATGTTAACTCTGGTCCGTGCTGCCTCCCACATCCAAAAAGGCTACTTTCTGCTTCTCTGTGGCAGAAAATTGTGTTTGTTTTCGACGTCTGCATTACAGATGCACACAGAACTTATTAGTTTAAGCCCGTAAATTTAGCAGCTTCACTCACAGTCTCTGAGGGGTCAGAAATGCCGGAGCGGCTGAGCCCTGTCTGAGAGAAAGTCCCTCACAAAGCCACGAAGCATCCGCCAGGGCTGTGGTTTTGTCAGAAGGTTTGTCTGGGGGACAGTCCATTTCCAAGCCACACGTGGCTACTGGAAGGATTCACTCCTCACAGGTGATTGGGCTGAGGCACCTCGGTTCCCGCTGGCCATTGGCAAAAGCCCTCCCTGACCTTGTCACATGGGTTCCTGCACAGGGCAGCTCACAAAGCAGCTGACTTCCCCGGGGCGAGCGAGCAAGAGGGCACACGGGAGGGGAGGCACAGGCTCTTTGTAACCACACACTGTACGATTCTATTCATACGAAATGTCCAGAACAGGCAAGTCCAGAGACCATAGGTTAGTGGTCACCAGGGGGTGCTGGTGTGGAGAGAATGGGGAGTGCTTCGTGGGTACGAGGTTTCCTTTTGGGACGAGAATGTTCTGGAACTAGATGGTGGTGATGACTGCACACTAGGAGTGTATTAAATGGTGCTCAATTATTCACTTGGAGATGGTTTTAAAATGGTGAGTTTTGTGTTCCTTACCACCATCAGGTTCCTCCATAAACGTGGCTATCATTCACGTCGAAGATGGCTGTGTTCCTTCGCATCTGTGTATTTCCAGCCGCCGCCCCCGCCCAGCCATCTTGGCTGAACTTTGCTGAATATGTAGAACAGTAACGGAGTCTAAAAGCTAAGACGGCACAAGAAAGTACTGGACCCCTCCCAACACTCCTACCTCACTGTCACCCACCCCATCCAGGTAGCCGGCTTCATTAGTTTCTCGTTTATCCTTCTGTGTTTCTTTTAGCAAAAACAAGCAGATGCGTGGGTATTATGACACTTACTCCCCGTTCCCTACACAGAAGGCAGCAGAGCACACGTTCTCCTGCACCATGCGCCTTCCAGCCGACAACGAACCCTGGAAATTTTCCGTCAGTTACAGGCACCCTCTCCTTTCCTACAGCTTCTCGGGGCCCTGCGGGGGGACTTACCGTGGCTCACGTGGTCAGTACCCATCCACAGGAACCGTCTCCAGCTGTAAACCGAGCTGCGCTCAACAGTCGCGCACACTGGTTTTACTATTGTTGGTGGCACACCTTCAGGATAGGCTCCTGGGGTGGGACTGCCAAACACAGACGAACTTGGCCGGGTACAGCCAGATTTTCCTCGGTAACGGTTGACGTTTGGCATTCCCACCTGCCACGTGTGGACGTCTCTCTCGCCTACAGCCTTGCCAACAGAGCAGGCTTTCAAGCTTGGATTTCCGCTCCTCTAATCTTAATTTGCGTCTCTCCTAACTCAAGTGAGGCAGAACATCCCTTTCTATACCCTGGGGTCATCCTTCTACACTCTTGTGGCGTCGCTTCATCCTTCACCCATCTTCCTCCCCGGTCTCCGATCTTTTCCCCCTCAATGTGTACATTCTTTGTGTACTAGAGACATCGACCTTTACTGGGACATGTGTTGCAGATACTTTGTCCTGGTTTGTCACCTGTGCTTTGGTCCTGAGTATGGCGTTCTCTGCCACGCAGCCGTGCTTCGCCACTGTGAACCCTTTCCCTCACCCATCTTACTTTTGCATCATCTTAAGAAAGCCTTTCCCATTCCCGGTTTTGGAGAAGCCTGGCCAAGGTTTCGTCCCATGACCTGTTTGGCTTCATTCCTTCCACTCACATTTCTTTAATTTTTTTTTTTTTTTTTACGTTTATCCATTTTTGAAAGACAGAGACAGAGCACAAGCAGGAGTGGGGCACAGAGAGAGAGGGACACAGCAGGCTCCAGGCTCCGAGCTATCAGCACCAGAGCCCGAGGTAGGGCTGGAACCCACGAACCTCGAGATCATGACCTGAGCCAAAGTCGGACGCTCAGCCGACTGAGCCACCCAGGCGCCCCTATTCCTTCCACTCACATTTCTGACAGGAGTCCTCGTACGCGTGACATAAGGACAGACCCGATGCTACCTTTCTCTAAACGGCTATCTTCTTAAATCAACACTGTTGTTCAAAAAGCCCATCCTGGCTCGTGACTTGGGATGCACCTTCCCTTCCATCACATCCACGTTTCCACACACACTTGGTTTCCCACTTCAGTGCACAGATCCATCCGGCGCTGAGCCCGCAGCACGCTACTCCACGCACTGTTCCACACACCGGGGCTTTACGATGCCCCGGGAGGTCGGGGAAGGGCTTTCGCCATCTCCTTTGTTCTCCTTTCATGTGCACTTTGCCGTGTGAACCGGAGCGTCAGCTCGTCGAGCTCCAGAAAAGCAGCTTGTTGGGATTTACATTGGGATCGTCTTAGATTTAAAATTCACCTAGGAAAAATGGAGCTCTTTCGGATGTGGCCTTCCTTTCCAAGAACAAGAGCTGTCTTACTGGGTTGTGTCCACTTTTGTATCTCTTGTGAGTGTTTTAAAGTTTGGTCCGCTATGGATCTTAAGTTTATTCTTAAGTATTTTATCTTTATTGCCGCTGTAAACGCGATTTGTCTCTTCCATTGTATCTTTGGGTTATCGTGACGGCAACGAAGGTTACTGATTCCTGTCTGTCAGTTTTATATCCTGTTACCTTTTGAAATTCTTTCATCGGAGGAGCTACGTACACTTTATGATCTTAAGGAAGTTGTCTCTCATGTCCTACTTTACTGAACACTCTGTCACGGAGAACGGAGATACTCGCGTTCCTTTCTCATCGACATCTCTATCCCTTAGAGCTCAGTCTGGGTTCAGTGTTCAGTCTTCCTTCCCTCCCCCTCTCTCCCACTCTGCGGTGTCACCCTGGCGTGGCTTTCCGATCGAACATATGCCAGTGACTCTAAATCCTGGTTCTGGTCTCGACCTCGCCCCCTGGACTCGCTTACCCACCTGCCTAAATGGTTTCTCTACACAGCAGGTCAGTAAGTATCTCGACAGAACACGCTCACAGCCAGGCTTGGGACTCTTCCTTCCAAACCTGTTCCCTTCCTCATCGTGCTTAGCATCCACTGCCCCAACCCAAATGCCACCGAGAAAAGCGTCCCCACTCCTCTCTGCCTGTCACCTACACATCTTGTTAACACACTTTCCACGTCCCCCACCCCCCGTCTAGCCCAGGCTCCACAACCTGGCACCTGGGCACCCACTCTGCCCTCCTAATGCATTCACCACCTCACAAAGGCCAGAAAGATCACTATTTTTTAAAAAACTCATTAAGCAGTTGGCATTTAAAATTTACTATTTTGTGAGACAGAGAAAGTGCACATGAGTGGAGGAGGGGAGGAGGGGGTAGAAAGAGAGGAAGAGAGAGAATGCCAAGCAGGCTCCACGCTGTCAGCACAGAGCCCAACGCAGGGCTCAATCCCACCAACTGCAAGATCATGACTTGAACCAAAATCAAGACTCAGATGCTTAACCGGCTGAGCCACCCAGGTACCTCCAGAAAGATCACTTTAGAACGTGGATCGAATGATTATATTTTTCCATTTTGAGGGTAAGATATTCATAATTTTTAAAAGTAATCTCTATGTCCAACTTGGGGCTCAAACTCACCACTCTAAGATCAAGAGTCCCACACCCTACTGACTGAGCCGGCCAGATGCCCCCGATGTTTGTAATTTTAAAATTCCCCCAAGGTTTCCTCAGCAACCCACAGCCTCACAGATTCCTTTTACATTTGCCAGGCGGGAGCCTGATACCTGTCTCATAACTAAGCCATGTAATAACGCAGCTCTAGAAGTAACAATTTCAAAACCGGGGAGGGAGCACAGCAATTTTGCTGTGTGCTGTATTTCTATTACTGCAAAATCATTCTTTGACTAAGAGGTGGTTTTGCTACATAATGGCTCTGGTATTCTTTACCCTGATGGAATTTATACTTTTTTTTTTTTTTTTTTTAAGCTTATTTATTTGTGGGGCAGGGAGGCGAGAATCCCAAGCAGGTTCCACGCTGTCAGCGCAGAGCCTGACACTGGGCTCTATCCTACAAACTGTGAGATCATGACCTGAGTCAAAATCAACAGTCAGACACTCAACCCACTGAGCCACCCAGGTGCTCCTGGAGTTTATACTTTTAGAAGCTAACATGTATTTAAACGTGCTTCACTACTCTTTGGACACCCGTAGCACATCACACCGGCGAGGGGTGTTAATGGTGGGGGAGGCCGTGTGGGATGGCATGGAAATGGCGTATGCGTTCTGCTCAATTTGGTGGTGAACTTGAATCTGCTCTAAAAAATAAGTTCATCAATTAAAAAAAGTCAAATCACAGGGGCGCCTGGGTGGCTCAGTCGGTTGGGTGTCCGACTTCGGCTCAGGTCACGTTCTCACAGTCCGTGGTTCGAGCCCCGCGTCGGGCTCTATGCTGACAGTTCAGAGCCTGGGGCTTGCTTCTGATTCTGTGTCTCCCTCTCTCTGGCCCTCCCCGCTCAGGCTCTGTCTCTCTCTCTCTCTCTCTCAAAAATAAATAAACACTAAAGAAAAAAAATTTTTTTAAAGTCAAATCACAAATGATCCTTCCCCAGGCTTATAGTTCAAATAAATAACCGGAAGGAGACCTGGCGATTCTGCCACGTCACCAGCCATTTCGGCAGGAACGTGAACCACGCAGATCAAGCCCAACTCCCGCAAAACACTCCTGAGCGCCCCCCCCCCCACTAGCCTCTGGCCTCAGATGCAATAAAACTGCTTTCCTAATTGACACAATTTTTCCTAATTTAGCAAAAATTACGGGGATCCCGTTTTCTCCACTTGTTCCTCCTACAAACTCCACCTTGACCCTTGGATGCATAGGTGGATTCCAGGACGGGATAGCTCATCCCGTCCACATACGAAGCTTACCGCAGGCTCCCCGCACACACACACCACCACGGCGGGTTCCAGGCTCTGGAACAAGTTTGAGGACCCCTGCTTTGGCCAAACCGTGCAAGGCTCACTGCCCTCTGTTAGATGGGGGTGTATGACGGCGGGGGTGGGTGGGAGGGGACGTGGCCCCACAGACCAAAGAGTCGGCCTGCCGCCAGGGCTCTGTGGTGGGCAGCGCGGGGACCAGCCTGCGGTGGGAGAGGGACGTCACGAACGCCCAGCCAGAGGACAGCCACGATTTCACGTCTCAGCACCATGTCTGCGCCAACACCTGGGGGCTCAACAGAGAGAACCTGACTTTGTCCCTGGCACCCCAGGAGCTTTCTACCTGGCACTACGGAAACAGCAGCCCTTCTGACTGCTCTCGTTCTCCAGGGAACGTTCCCTGAAAGCAGGAAGGGAGACACGTCTCACCGCACCAGGACGGAGGCAAAGCAAAGCCATCCACACACGTCACTTTACTCCGGTTCGGAACATCTCCAGAATGTAAAATTAACCCACTGCTCTGCCTGTCGGCATAGGGTTTTGTTTTCGTTTTTTACAAACCACTTTAAAAGGCTGTTTTTGTAGCATTTATTGCAAGAAAATCTTAGCTAGGGATGCATTCTGAGAACAGGGGTGGAGGTAATAATGCTACAAACGTGGGTGTGGGCAGAGCTCCCCCTAACGTCCTAATGAGAGGGAGGAAGGAGGACACACTCGGGCAAAGCAATTAAAAGCAAACTGCCAACCGCCTCTTCACACATTTAGTGAACAGCACAGCCGGATACTCTCCTCCTTCCTGCACCTTCTACGTGATCCACCGTGATCACGAGTCTTTATATCATCTCAGGAAAACACAGCAAATCAACACCCACCGGGGTCTCTCCAACATTTCCAGATAAGGAAAGTGAGCCCCGTCCTACCCCCGACAGACGAACACGGAGCACAAAACTCAGTGTTACGTTTTTCTCAAAACTGCACGCAAACTTTGAGCGCTAAAAAATTTACTATGCTAATATTAACCTCGGTGTTTTCCACGAAAACCTGTACACTTGTGGCTTCTCCAACCCGTGGCACACAGTCACATTCGAATTCTTCCCGTCGGGAGAGGCTCAGTGGCACCTGCACGAATGAACTCCCTTAGCTTAAATTCTTCACATGGACGGTTCTCAGAAGATGAGCAACCTTGCTAATTCAAGACGTTCTTTTAGAGTAAAGGGACACCGTGTCTTCATCGGGTTAGGAAAAAACTAAACCAAAGGCAGGTACTGAGGGCATGGAAAACTCATGACGCTGGGATGACATTTTAGACAACTTAGCACCTTCTACCAAAAGGACATCCTCTTTGGCGCAGCGACACTAACACCAGGAAACCCCTCGCAGGCTGCCCAGAGCTGGCAGGTACCGGCCGGACCGTGCAACTGCTGGAGAACGCGTGCCGGGCTCCCAGGAGGAGGCAGGTGGTGCGGAGGCAGGTTGGGACCTTGGTATCTGTGGACAACACAGCTGCCTGATGCAAGGGACACTGAGCAGGGAGTCAGCGCCCAGGAGCGTGACAAGGAGCCAGGACGCCTCTGCCCTCCCAACCTTTCACACCCTTGGAGCTATCTGAATATCTACTAACAGGACCGGAGGGAAGATCCCAGCCATCCCAACCCCGCCCCCACCCTGGTTCCAGCTCTCGCCCTAGCAGTGGTCCAGAAGCTGATGATCGGCCTTCTGACATAGCCTCAGGCCAAAAGTAGACCTAGGCTCGTCACAGGCCTAGGTCATTCCCTCCTCCATCTAATGAGGAAGGCATTTTATCATCTCACACCATCACGAGAATGGGGAGTGCAGGACAGTAAGAATTTTGAGAGAGAGGGGTGCCTGGGTGGCTCAGTCGGTTAAGCATCTGCTTTCGGCTCAGGTCATGATCTCACGGTTCGTGGGTTCGAGCCCCACATCAGGCTCTGTGCTGACAGCTCAGAGCCTGGAGCCTGCTTCAGATTCTGTGTCTCCCTCTCTCTCTGCCCCTCCCCTGCTCACGCTGTTTCTCAAAAATGACTTAAAAAAAAAAAGAATTTTGAGAGAGAGAACACTCCTAACTTTTGTTACAGACACACTGCACGACGAAGCGGGCGCGGCAGGCATGAGGTCTCGTTCCTGTGTAATCGCGACTGCTCTTTCGTTGCTGTCGATCGCCTCTCGCTGAGCCTAACTCATGGCTCAAGCTCTACACGCACGTACGTGTGTACAAGAGAGAAGAGTCAACGCAAACGGTCCGACACAGACTGCGGTCTCGGGCACCCACAGGGGCAAACGCTGTGCTGAGGGGGGCCACCGTCCCATCCCAAGTCAAACCCAAAGACGGAGGCACCAGCGGACTCCTAGGCTGACCGTCCTTCTGGCTTAAATGTGGGTGTTTATCCTTCAGATCCTTCAGTTCCGATAAGAACAGCACCGTCTAACAGAAACGTAAGGCAAGCCACCTACCTGTTTCTAAAGTTTCTAGTAGCCACAGTTAAAAGAAAAATAGATAAAATTAACTTTATCGCTTTATCTAATCCATCATATCCAAAATATTTTAACACGTGAATAATTTTTTTTTTTTTCAACGTTTATTTATTTTTGGGACAGAGAGAGACAGAGCATGAACGGGGGAGGGGCAGAGAGAGAGGGAGACACAGAATCGGAAACAGGCTCCAGGCTCTGAGCCATCAGCCCAGAGCCCGACGCGGGGCTCGAACTCACGGACCGCGAGATCGTGACCTGGCTGAAGTCGGACGCTTAACCGACTGCGCCACCCAGGCGCCCCTTTACTGGAAAAGTTTTAATGACATTCCAGACTGTTTGCCATGAGAAGCGTAAAGACACTACAGCACAAACACGGTCTGTCAAGTTACAATACGCAACACAAGCTAATGTCTCCATGTGGACAGAGTCACATCATCTCTTTACTTTCCATCTGAAAGAGAACAAAACAACAGCTTATTTTTTTAGGTCCATCTTGACTAACCCGGAGCAGTTGATCATATAAAAGATCCGTATTTCAGAAACAGCTATGAAATGCCAACCGTGTGATCCGCTCTGTGCTGGAATAAATTGCACTGATAATCCGGAGCTCAAGAAAGCTCCAATCCAGACTCTCGATCACCCTGCCTAGTCTAAGCCGTGTGCCAGGAGTACATAACTCGGAGTACGGAATTTGAACCGCTCAGTGAGTACCTGTACTGCACCGACTTTTCCGTGCTCACCCGACAAGAACCGCCACGCCCAGGACAAGGCAAGTGAATCTGTGCATGCCGTTCGGACCAGTACCTGAGTCACTGAGCTAGCCAACCGGAAGACGACGTATTCAGGGCTCCCGACGGCTCGGATGGCTCGGAATCAGAGGCGCTGGCAGCTGCACACCTACACAGAAAGGTTGGACCAGCAGTCACGACCCCTCCGTCGGCTTACCCGGAGAGCCACGTGCTCGGTTAGGGAGCCAGGGCACTCACCCGTCAACCCGGCTCGGGCACAGACCATGCGAGAAATAAGCAGAAACTAAAAGACGGTTATCCTTCCGCTTTCCTTCAACAGCAGGTTTAGGGAGACGTTTCTACTGACTTGAGGAAGGTGCTCTTGGTTACATTACTAGCGAGTGGGTTGAATCGTGTCCCCACAGAAAGATAGGCCGACGCGTCTTAAACGGGACCTCAGAACGTGATGTTTGGAAGTAAGGTCGTTGGAGATGAAATCAGCAGAGATGTGCTCAGAGTGGAAAAGGGTGGGGTCTTAATCCAATATGACTGTGTCCTCATCAAAAGAAGACGCCCCGGGGCGCCTGGGTGGCTCAGTGGGTGGAGCGGCCGACTTCGGCTCAGGTCACGATCTCGCGGTCCGTGAGTTCGAGCCCCGCGTCGGGCTGTGTGATGGCGGCTCGGATCCTGGAGCCTGCTTCCGATTCTGCGTCTCCCTCTCTCTCTGCCCCTCCCGCGCTCACGCTCTGTCTCTCTCTCTGTCAAAAATAAACAAATATTTTTTAAAAATTTTAGAGAAAACAAAGACGACGCCTGGGCAGCAGCACATAAGGAAAACCCGTGTGACAGACAGAGAGGTGGGGCAGAGGCAGCCTGCAAACCACCCACAGTGGGGGGAGCGGCCCGGAGTGGCATCTCCCCGGAACCTCGGGGAGGAACCCGCCATACCCCCATCTTGGACTCCAGCCTCCAGAGCAGGGAGATGATGAACTTCTGTGGCGTAAGCAGCCCAGGCCGTGGTACTTTGCTCTGGCGGCCACAAGAAAACAACACAACTAGAATCCAACTTGAAGAGATTATATTTATCCAAGTCTCTACAACAAATATTTCACGGCAACAACTCAGTTCAGTGCAACGCTCAAAGGTACCCTATCCCCACCGTGAGGGTTCCGGGTCCGTGTACGCGGGCCAGCACGTCGCAGCTCAGCCGCTCTGCTCACCCGGCTACACTGACGGCAAGGTTCCCACGTGGGCAGCTGTGATCCAGAGGGTGTCTATGCTGAATACGGAAACTGCCGCGGCACTGGTCACAAATCACCTGCAGCATCTCCTTCTTGCACCCCTCTTTTGAGCGCCGGCGTATAAAAATCTGAGAAAGCAAGGGCTGCTTTAACGTTTCTTTTTTTTTTATTGTTTTAAGCAATCTTTCCACCCAACATGGGCTTGAACTCATAACCCTGCTGTCAAGAGTCCCATGTCCCACCGACGGCACCGACTGGGCATTTCAATTGCTTCCATAAGCAATTATTTAACAAACACCCAATAAGACTGCCAGCATTTAAACTAGAATCAGTTCTTAGCTACAAGAGATAAAAACGCCAAGACTTTACACAAACATCTTACTGTCGGGCAAACGCAGATCCTAACTAAAAGGTTTTAGCAAGTAATAGAAAGCAGTGCGTTGAGTTGGTCTTCACACGAGGCACCTGGACATGTCCTCAGCAAAAACCCTTCAGACCTAGGAGAGTTCGGAGTGGGGACTGGGGATGGCGGGAAGGAGGCCAAGCCCATGGCATGGCGCACAGTCCCACCGAGGGGAGCTGACTCGGGAGGCTCTGGGGACATTCCAGGGAGCTGAAGATCTACAGCCCCTATTCCCATCGGTTACTGAAGGGTTTTTTTGTTTTCTTGTAACGGGAGGGAGTGGTATACACTCCCAGGCACTGCTGGCGCTGTGAGCTAAGGACGGCAGCCAAGAGACGCTCACTTAGTGCCCTAAGGGCAGCCTTCCGGCAAGGACGGGCAGCTGTGGACTGCCTCAAGTCACCTGAGCATGCGCACCCAGAGCAGGGAGCAGACGGCCTGCTTGAGGGGAGCAAAGGAGGGCATGCCCGCCCTGGGGTGGGCTTGGGTCATGAATCTGCGGTGAGCCAAGAAAGAGGTGGGCCTTGTCAGTGCGAGGGGAAAGCAGAGCGAGGGGAGCTGTGGTCTTGTATAGACGCAGGGAGGTCTTAGTAGAGCTCCCAGAGGGCCTGAAGGGAAAAGCACACCACCATATGGCCAGAGCAGCGGGAACAAATCGGGGTTGCGGGGAGACTGGGGTCGGCTGGTCAAGAAAGGGTTTTGTGTGCTGGGCTGCTCTCTCGTGCTGGAGGCCGAAAGCAGCAAGCAAGGGGTTAATAGGCTTTCTGCTTACTTCCTGCAATCACTGCGTGTGGAGCATAAGCAGGGCGTCTCCGAAACACAACCCGAGTAACCTGGGAGGGCCTTCGGGAAGGGCGAGCTGCGGAGCCGGCCCAGACCAGCCCCCGGAAGGCCCGAGAGGCTCCGAGAAAGTGCGGTCCAAGAGGAAAGGGCACGTAGACACGTGCCTTCTGCTGAAGTCTCCTTGAAACGACAGGAAACAGATTTTGTGGAAAGGGATAAATCCACAAGATCGAGAGAAAAAAGAGTTACGAGATTTCAGAGAAAAAAGCACCCGACAATAATGAACTTGGCAAAGGGAGAAAGCCAAATTGTGAGCTGGTGGGGAAAGTCAAGAAGCACCCCTCTTCATGAAACAAAACCCTCAAAGGCTCAGACATCAGCAGTGCCGGCAGGTGAGGGTGACGTGGGACCACAATGAGAGAAGGCGAGAATCAGACCTCCACCCGACGCTGGCACAAGACGGATGCTCCGCAGAGGGTCTCACAGAGGCTCTGGCCTGGGGAGCCACGGGCAGGAGGACCCCCACAAACATGGGAGGGGCACGCAGAAGGCAGCAAGGAGCTGGTGCTCCACGAAGGGGAGAGGCGAGTGCTCTGTCCACCTGGCTCCATGATTCTGGAAGCCAGAGTGTGCTCCCCCCAGGCAGGGAACAGAACAGAACCCCACCTTCTCCAGGGAACCTGATCAGCCTAAGAGAAAGACCCCGAAGTCCTAGGGCTCCAGGGTTTCCCGAGAAAGTGGGCCGGGCAGATGCCCCAGAGCAAAGGCCAGAGTTCACACTGCACCAACTGTGCGAGTGGGCAGCCAGCAGATCGGGCACGGAGGAGGACATTTACTGTGACGCACAGAAAATACCCCGGACACAGATTTCACAGGGAAAGAAAACTTCAGGGGGAAAAAAAGGAGACCGATCCAGAAAGCGCAGCACCTAAGGAACAGAAGGCTAGAGAATATCAAAGAATCCAAACTACAGTCGGAAGCCCTGGCATTTCCGGTTTGGAAGGGCCCACTGCCTGCCTAGTGTGACAGATGAAGAGGGATCTACACCAGGAACACTCGATGGGAAGCTTCCAAACTCTGGGACGAGGGGGAGATCCTTCAACTGCCAGAAGCAAAACTGGCCCACAAAGGACCACAGTAGAACAACTCCACAGAATTGCCTACAGCAACAGCGTAAGTGAGGAAATGAACAGGGTAAGTACCCAAATGAAGAATTCAGAGCCTGGCTGCTACCTCGTGCAGCTAAGCCAGAGGAAACCAAGAATGAAGATCCGGCGAGGTACACGGCCTCCATTTATTTATCTTCCACAGTCCTTCCCGGGGAGCAGCGGGGGCATGTGCCTCCCCACACATCAGGGAAAAACTAAGAAAAAAAACACGAGACACAGAAAGTAGGGAAACTTGGATCTAGCCTTAAGAGAAATACAGACAGGGGCGCCTGGGGGGCTCAGTCGGTTGAGCGGCCGACTTCGGCTCAGGTCATGATCTCGCGGTCCGTGAGTTCGAGCCCCACGTCGGGCTCTGTGCTGACAGCTCAGAGCCTGAAGCCTGTTTCAGATTCTGGGTCTCCCTCTCTCTCTGACCCTCCCCTGTTCATGCTCTCTCTCTGTCTCAAAAATCAATAAATGTTTAAAAAAAAAAAAAAAGAGAAATACAGACAGAATCGCTCAGCTGTGTCCTCAGAGAGACGAGCCCCGGAAGGAAGGCCTGTGCAGGGACCCCACTCGTCTCCAGGGCGGGGCGGGGGCGGGCAGCCAGACAGGTGGCAGCGTAGCAATGGGGCCCGGTAGCCCGTGCTCAGCCTACACCGTGCTGAACCAGCTAACGATGCCCACGACTACACGGGAATAAGACAAACCCGAGACACAACAGTGCACACACCTGGAGAAAAGGACGGACCCCAAGCGACCAAGACTGGTGAGGAGAATGGGGCCTGCTATTTTCACTGGCATGATTTACTCCAAGTGAACAAACGTACAACTCTCACGAAGAACGCTGCAAGGTCAAATCGTATATATCCTTTTACGTTTCACTAGGAGCAGCTAATAAAAGCGCACCTTAACCAAACAGTTCTAGAAACCACGTTAGCTCTTCACTTTGGGAGGAAAAGTATGAAGATCCTAGCAGAGACTCTCATATTTAGAAAATACGTTCCCATATCTGTAAAAGCCCATGCCGTCCACTACTCGGGGAAGCACTGACGTCACTAAGGTTTCATCTGTAAGCAGACGATCATAGGACTACGGATCATAGTTAGATAATGGACCTTTCCCCCCTACGGAAAAAAAAGCCCCATTCACAGAGTGGACGGAATTTGTCCTCACCTTCTCTTTCTTCCGAGGATGACAGCTACACTCTCAATCAATGTGCTCACCAACCACCACATCTGGGATCTCTCCCTTTTTTACCGGTACTGGTTTGTTACAAAGTGGGCACACTGGGGCCCGAATGTCCCCAAAATAATGGTATAAAATCATATTCCAGATTCAGACAAAACTCACAAAAGGAAAAGGTATAGTGCATTGAAAATCAAATAGAGGACAAGCACGGATGTTCCGACCGTTCATCAGAAGACGGCGTTGTTACCCCTGAGGATGAATAGTAAGGCTTCCCTACAGATTCAGGACAGGAAGTGGAATCCAGTAGAATTTAAACCCAACAGACTGTTAACCAGCTGTGGACACGACCCTGAGACGGTGAAAGGCAGCCAAAGAAAAGCTGGTGAAACGGATCTGGTCTCAGGGCAGCAGGGCCGTTCATCCAGCACCGCCCTGGCAGGTGGGGAGCCAGCCCGGACACCTCCGGAACAGAGAGAACGGAAGAGAACACTACCGTGAACAGCCTCCGGCTCCCTTCAACTGCCAACAGCCCGCCTGATCTTTTTGTGGCTTTCACCCGCAGGGAGACGCACGCGGCTGACTGGAGAGCACACAGCTAGGCTGAGCTCTCAGGTTCATTAACAGGCACCCAAGCAGACGGCGGGGGAGGGGCTCTATAGGGAAGAACCAAGCGCCCAGCAGATGCGCGCCCAGCAGTTAAAAACCTCAGAGCCAGGGCAGGAGCTAAGGAAACTAAGCTCAGCAAGAAAACGGACGGACGTGACAACTGACATCCAAACGTGTCATCACAGAGTGAGGAGGCCTGCCGTCTGGGTCAAGCCGCAGGGTCGCCAGGAACACTCCCTCAGTTGACAACTCGGTGCCAAATAAGGCATTACCACTGATGTCTAGCCAGACTCTCCCTATCTAGGGACGTGGGGAGGTCAAGCCAACAAATCAACTGGATATTGTGGCCTAGTCATCGGGGCCTGGTAAATAGGAGTCACCCTCCCCCGCCCCCCCCCCCAATGACCTAGAAAACGCTGGAAGGTCAGACCCCAGCCAACACTAATGAAAGCATGTAATAATGCTAATAAGTCATTCATCTTTCTAACTGCCACCTCAAGGAAGCAACACTCGGGCTATAGAGTTCACTAAAATAACCTCTGAATCGGGCACCTGAGCGGCTCAAGTGGGGGCACCTGATGCGTTCGAGCTCCGCACCGGGCTCTGCTTGGGTAGAGCATGCTTGGGATTCTCTCTCTCTCTCTCTCTCTCTCTCTCTCTCTCTCTCTCTGCCCTTCCCCTGCTCATGCTCTCTCAAAATAAATAAACTTAAAAAAAAAAACCAAAACCTCAGAACCACCCGAAACAAAACGAATACAGGTCAAGAGCCACCTGCAAAGCCAATAACAAGGTGTCACTCCTTCGGACTCATGCACGTAGGTCTTCTTAGAGTCCTCGTCTTCCTGTTTCTACAATGTACTATTTGTCACTAAACAGCGGCTGTGAAGTCACCCAAATAAACTAGCATTTTTAATGGCTTCCAGATTAGGTTCTTTGTCAGATATTAACCATCTCTGGTGCTTCACAAAGACACCACTATGTTCTTCCTTAGCATGATGAATCAAAGGAACTGAATATTTTCACACGCGAAATAAACTTTCAAGGTTTGGATACAACAATTTGACTTCAAGAGCCCCTGAAAATAAAATCTGTCGCTTGAGAGCTGTGCCATCCAGACATTCTTGGGATGGTGGAAACATGCCGTATCTGCACCACCCATGGCCACACGTGGTGGCCGAACACCTGGAATATGGCTAGTCTGATGGCGAAACCAGATTTTAAGTCTTACTTCATCCGAATGAGATTATTAGTTCTATGTGGCAAATGGCTACTATTCGGACAGCATAGCTTTACACAACAAAAGCTAGAATCTTTGAAATAAAATACAATCAATTACCTTCTCGAATGCAAATGGGCATTTATGTGCAGCACAAATAAAATGGTCTTTATGGAAATCTTGTTTACACGCACCGCGTTGTAACGGAAGAAAATCTAAAAACAAACAAAAAACAAACACCAAAAAAACAATGAAGTGTTCTAAAGATTAGGATGAAAAAATTATAGATCACGTTGAACAGGTATTTACGTACGGTCAGTTCTTTATGCCTATCAAATACATCTTTGAAGTACCACAGGTGAGAAAAAAATTGGGGACCATGACTTTCACAATGACAGCGGTTCTGAAGAACCTAACCTGTGAAGCTGTCTTTTCAAAAGAACCCCATCCCATGTAGTCCCACAAATATTTGAGCAGCACACCTGTATCCACCTGGCCTTGGCCCTGGTTCCTGGCCTTCAGAAGAGGCTACGTAGCAACGGTGACCAGAACCTGGACCTCAGGCCGGCCTCCCAACACTGAAGAGCTAATTAGAAAAACGGCCAGGGGCGCCTGGGTGGCGCAGTCGGTTGAGCGTCCGACTTCAGCCAGGTCACGATCTCGCTGTCTGTGGGTTCGAGCCCCGCGTCGGGCTCTGGGCTGATGGCTCGGAGCCTGGAGCCTGTTTCCGATTCTGTGTCTCCCTCTCTCTCTGCCCCTCCCCCGTTCATGCTCTGTCTCTCTCTGTCCCAAAAATAAATAAACGTTGAAAAAAAAAAAAAATTTAAAAAAAGAAAAAAAAGAAAAAAAAAAAAAAAAAAGAAAAACGGCCAGGGGCGCCTGGGTGGCTCAGTCGGTTGAGCGTGGCCAGATTTTCAGTCACCAGCGTTCCTAACTTCCAGCTGATGAAAATGAACAGACTCGCTCTGTAGGAAGCCTTCGGTGTGCAAGTGACCCCCGGCCCCTGCGGGGGACTAAAGCGTCACAAATTCTTGCGGAGACACGAGGCGTTTCGGTACAAGCACTGGCTCATTCAGAATCACCCCTGTCCTGAGAGCGATGGCTTCTTGGTCCTTCAAATCCCTACTCGAGAAAGCTCCCCCCGAATTCAGGTGTGCATTAAACCACTTGGACTCGCAGCGACAGGCGTTTCCCATATTCAATTCCCACAACTGCCCGCAACGAGTTGGGGCAGTTTCATCCGCTGAGTATACTTGTGGACGTAAGCCAAGTGTCGCCGG
This sequence comes from Leopardus geoffroyi, assembly GCF_018350155.1. Classification (NCBI taxonomy): domain Eukaryota; kingdom Metazoa; phylum Chordata; class Mammalia; order Carnivora; family Felidae; genus Leopardus; species Leopardus geoffroyi. Next base: position 896,361 of record NC_059340.1, read on the forward strand.
GTGCTAAGTCCCATTAGCTCGCGCCGCTACCCCGGAGAGACTCAGCTCTGCCCCTGCGGAGCCCCTCAACTCCCTCCCGCGGACAGCTGACTCAGGACCGGCTCCCCGACGACAGCAACCCGGGGGTGATGAGGGAGGAGGACAAGCCGTTCACCCCCGGTGGAAAACGGGCCGACAAGCGAAGCTACCGCCCCGGAGGGGAAACCGGTCCTCACCGCGCCTCCCGAGGCCCCTTGCACGGCCCGGCCGCCGCAGAAGCCGGGTCCCCCAGGGGCTTTTCCGCACCTCCCCGTCGGCCCCCTCCCTGCCGGGGCGGGGCCGCCGCGCGGTACCTGGCCCGCGCGGGCCCGTCCCCTTCCCCACGCCCCCCGGGCGGGAACGCTGCAGCCCCTGCCCCGGCGCGGGCCCACTCCCGGCAGCTCGGCGGCACGGGAAGCCCTTCCCCGGGGGATGCCCGCGGCCCGGCGCCGCACCTGGCTCTCGATCGGGACCCGGGCGGCCGCGGAGGCGACCGGAAGGCGGCGCAGACGGGAAGCCGGCTCCCCCCTTCCGACAGTCAGCCGCGGGGGACGAGACCAAAGGGGAGGCTGAGGAAAAGGGGCTCCGGGGCGCGGCAGGGAGCCGACCGGCCCGCGAGAGAGCGAGGCGTCTCGCGGCGCCAGCGCCCCCCGCCACTCATCCGCCGCCGCGGCTTCGGAGAGCGCCCGGCGCGCCCCGATGACGTCAGCGGCCGGCCCCTCCCGCCCCCGCCGCCCGGGCCGCGTCGGCCCGCGTCGGCCCGCCCACTCCTCGCTCCTCCTCCCCCTTCTGGAACAGTCCGGCCGCTTCCCCCGCCCGCTCGGTCGCCGAGAGCCGGCTGCGCGCAGGCGCACTGGGCCGGCCGCGCGGCGCGGCGCGGGAAAGCTGTGTCGGGGCGGCCGAGGCCGCGGCGCCGGGGCTGAGTGGAGGCCGGCGTCGCGCGGGGCCGCGCACGGAGGGCCCGAGTCCGCGCCGCAGAGGGGCCGCCGCGAGGTACGGAGCCGGCTCGGCCGGGGCGGGGGCTTCCCCAGCGGGAGAGAAGGGCCCGGCCCCGGGGAGACGACGCCCGGCGCGGCCTCGGGGGCTCCGCCGGTGCCGCCGCGTCCGCGCGCTTGTGGCCTGTCCTGCCCCCTCACCGTGTCCGCGTGCTTGTCCCCCCGCCGGGTCCCCTCACCGCGCCCCCGCACCTGTCTCCTTACTTGTCCCCCCAACGTGTCGCCTTTTCCTCACCCCTTTCCTCTCACTGTATCACTTTGTTCCGCTGCCACATCCCCTGACTTGTCCCCTTACCGGATCCCCTTTCCACGTCCCGGTTCTTGTCCCCTTATTGCATCCCCGTGTCCCCGGCCGTGTCACCTCCCTGGGCCTCTCACCGTGTCATCTTACTTGTCCCGCCTCGCCATGGCCCCGTACTCCGTCGCCTCCCTTGCTCAGCCCCCCCCTTCCCCCCCCCCCCCCCGCAAACGAGCCGCGGTTGGTTTTCTCTCTGGGAGCGCGTGGTTCTGTGAGGTCCCAGCAGACTGACCCCGCGGGTGCTGTCGGGCCGCGGGGTTCACCGCCCCCGGGGCCTGTGGTCACAGCCAGCCGTCGGTCCCTAACCTTGTTTTACGTGTGTTTCTGTTTGAAGACAACTTGCGTTGACGTGTCGTTGGTTCGTTCGCGGTGAGGTCACGGCCCGCCGCGCCGCGACTCGTGCCCGAGCCCGGGCCGTTCTCCCGGGCTGATCTCCATGCGGTGCGTCGCGGCCTCCTGTGCTTAGGAAACTGGACGGCGCGCGGGCTCCCGCCTGGGGCCGCTTTAGACGGCAAGATTACCGCCAGAGAGCACAAAAATGGGACGACCGTGACCCTGGATAGGCTGCGGAATGGACACTTAACTGTATCAGAGGTGAAACACGAAAGAAGGCGCGTGTCGTCCTGTGTGACCTTGGCGGGGAAGTGCGTTCCTCGGGCGGCTCGAGTTGTTCGCCATCTGCACACGTTTGCGAACAGCTGCCCCAGTCCCGCAAGTGTTGCTTTTGGAGTTGCAAATAAACGTCTCACACGGGCAACTTCGCACGCGTGGGATCCACAAATGAGAGCCTCGGGGGTGTGTGTATCTGTTCGTGCACATACCCATTTTTTTAGTCTTTTCCTGAGCCGTTTGCGAGTATGCCGAGAACGACCGGGGTGCCCCGTCACCCCCCCACAATTTGTGTGCGTGTGCCCGAAAGCAGACGTTCCTACATCACCATTCCGTGGCCGTCCACATGAGGAGGTCAGTATCAAGACAGCATTCAGGTGCAACCCACAGCCTCCATTTGGATTTTGCCAACTGTGTCCACGTCTCTGTTTCTTTCCTGCTCCAGGGTCCCATCCACGATCACATGTGCAGCCTCCTCCCTGCTGGGACGGGCCCTCCGTCCTTTCTGTCCCTGACAGTTTTTATTAAAGGCCACAGGTTTTTCTTACATGTGAGATGACTGCGACGACTCGGGGTCCATGGATGTTTCCTCGGGACCAGATTCAGGTCATGTTTTTTAGTAGCAACGCTGCAGGAATGGTGCCGTGCTGCGACCCACCCTACCGTGGGTGATACTCACCTCGATTACCTAGTCATGTGGATGGCTGCTAGGTTTCTCCTTTTTGTCGCTGGTAAATTGGTTAGTATCCTGTAGAGAGTTACTCTGAGATGCCACCATTATTCTTGATCAGCCTTTGCCCGGCAACCTTTAGCTGCGTCAGTGACTTGTGCCTCGATCACCATGATCGTTGCCAGATAGCACTTTTTACTTTTTTTAAAGTAAGCTCTACGCTCTATGTGGGCCTTGAACTCACGACCCCGAGATCAAGAGTCACGTGCTCTACCGACTGAGCCAGCCAGGTGCCGTCCAGATAGTGCTTTTTAAAATTTCCATCATTCCTTTTACGTTTGTTATTTGGCATTCTATAAGGGAGATATTTCCCTTTCGTTTGTTTTTTTAATCCATTTATTTGTATCAGTGTATACTTGTGGATTTCTCTTTTATTCAGTGGGTCATGTTCTGTTGCTGTCGTTTTTTAAAGTTTACTTACTTTTGGGAGAGAGCACGCATGGGAGGGGCGGGCGGAGAAAGAGAGAGAGAGAATACCAACGTGATGTCAGCACAGATCCCGACCTGGGGCTCGAACTCACAAACCGTGAGATGACCTGAGCCCAAACCAAGAGTCACTTAACTGACTGAGCCACCCAGGTGCCCCTGTTGCTACTATGTATTTTGATGGCCAGAGAGCCCCGTGCAGCTGGCTCTTGAGTCCTTTTGATGTGTCCCTTCCTTGCTCCCTTCCTTGACTTTTGGTACAAGATGCCCCAGGCTCGTTTTTTTACTCTTCCTGCTGCAGTGCTGGAATCAACCATTTCTCCAAGGAGCATTGTTCCTTTTTAGCGGAGGGTGGTATTTAGATATCAAGATTTGAGTGTGTGGGTGTGCCTATTGCTACAAGGGTGTCGTTGCTTCTAGGCCTTCTCAGCAGACATGGGCCAGGAAATGTATGTATATTTGCTCACATATACCTACACGTCATAACCATCTGTACTCGTGTGTGTATTTTTTAGGAAAACATCCGTATTCTTACCTTCAATTCCAATCCAACACCTCAGGATTTTTCGAATTTTCTCTTTTTGTGTTTGTAAATAACTCCTCCAGCAATAAAAAACCTGGGTTTCATTATTCTATTTTCTTTCTTTTTTTTTTTTTTTTTACTTTTTTTAATGTTTATTTTTTCAGAGAGAGACAGAGTGGGAGTGGGGCAGGGGCAGAGAGAGAGGGAGACACAGAATCCCAAGCAGGCTCCAGGCTCTCAGCTGTCAACACAGAGCCCGATGCGGGGCTCGAACTCAAGAACCGTGAGATCATGACCTGAGCCAAAGCCAGATGCTCAACTGACTGTACCCAGGTGCCCCACATTATTCTATTTTCTTATTTTTTGGTCTGTTTATTTGCTTGATGTCACAGACCACTCTGGCTGTCACCTCACCTACTTTGCGCAGACTCCTTCAGCACCTTAAGCAATTGTAGGCACGTCCTCCACGAACTCCTCTCGCTCCTCCCTTCTTCCAGTTGGTCAAAATCCAGTGCCAATCAAAACCTTCAGTTTTCTTCCACAAGTTTTCTATAAGAGAGGACAATTTACTAAGGAAGCATAAATACAAGTACAAGCTTTTAAGATGGTTGTTATTCATGGGTCAAAAATCATATACACATTATTAATCAGGAAAGTGGGTTAGATATTGCCCTTTCCCGTAAATTTTGTCTCACATGTTGAAATGAAAAGTCTTTTTTTTTTTTTTTTAAGTTTATTTTGAGAGAGAGAGTGCATGAGAGAATGGAGGAGGGGCAGAGAGAGAATCCCAAGCAGGCTCTAGCACTGTGAGTGCAGAGCCCAGTGTGGAGCACGAACTCACAAACCCTAGGATCGTGACCTGAGCCAAAATTGAGTCAGATGCTTAACTGACTGAGCCACTCGGGTGCCTCAAAATGTCTTTAGGTCCGTGTATTCCAAGATTATCTGAGTCTTGGTAGAACCAATTGTAACACACTAAAACGTAAAGTTTTATGTTGTATTTACATTGACTACTGAGTTTTAGAGCAGAAATCAAATTCTTGCGTGGAATCAAACATGCCATGCTACAGATGCATAATGTTGCACTTGGTAGGGTATTTCTTATTGCTGCTCTTGCAAATTACTGCAAGTTGAGTGGCCTAAAACAACACAGATTTTATGGTTCTGGAGGTCAGAAGTCAAAAATGTGTCTCACAGGCCTAAAATTAAGGTGTCAGAAGGGCACTGTTCATTCTGGGGGCTGTAGGACGGACCTTCCAGGCCTTTTCCAGCTTCTGAAGGTTGCCCACATTCTTTGGCCAATCACATCACCTCAGCCTCTACCTCCATTGCCACATCTCCTCGTCTGACTCTCGTTCTCCCTCTTTCACGTAAAAGGATTGCATTGAGCCTGCCCGTGCCATTCAGGATCCTTAGCATGAGCACATCCACAAAGTCCCTTTTCTCATGTGAAATAACAGATTCGTGGTTCCAGGGAATGGGACATGGACATGGGAGTGGAAGGAACATTATTCTTCTACCACAGGTAGTGACCACACTGCCATTAGGAAAGACAAGATTCTTGACAAATCATGGGAATCTACTCCCGAAGCCAAGAGCACACTGTATACGTTGTATGCTAGCTAACTTGACGAAAATTATATTTAAAAAAAAAAAAAAAAGGAAAGACAAGATTCTTCAAAATAAAAGTAAGATGTTAAAATTTCTCAGTGTTATACTTTTATCTCCTTTTTGAAATGTAAAAAAGCATTTAATGAAAAATATTGAAAGATTATGAATAAATGTTCTCGAAACAACTAGATTCATAAATGAGTTTTTTACCAAAGAAGAGAAATGTAATTGGTTGGACACCACTGTCTCCATTTCCCAGATACAGATACACACAAGCATACGTGTGTGCACATACACGTATGGGCATTTGCGTGCTCTCAGAACGAATTCACCCACAGCACGAGCTGGCACGTGGGGAGTGTCAGGGAAAGATGTGAAGGTAGACAACCCAGGAGCGCACTAGATGTACCTCTGCTGTTCTTTTTGGTCCTGATCTGGCTCAGACCACACCAAATTGCTGTGGGAACAAAAGATTATCAGGTCAGATTTTTTTGACGTGCAGCTTTGCCATTGACTGACGTCCACATGGATACAAAGAGTCGCCACCAAGCAGAAGTCAAGTGACCTCCTACCTCTAAGCTTCTTACCACATCAAGATTGAGGGCTTCCTAAGATGTCCTCTGAGAACTGCCTTGAGGTCACCAGGAAAAGAATGACCTTGTAATACTCGTGATGCTCCACAGGGAAGGGGAAGCAGACCTCGGAGCCTTGGTTAGGAAACCTCAAGAAGTCTGCTTCAAAGGAAGAGGCTACAGTACACGTCCAGCTACGCATTTCTCTATCAAGAGATGCCCAACAGCTCACTCTTCTGATCTCAACTTTAACTATAGGGAAACTGAGGCACAGAAGTGTTCGAAACACGATCTCCTGCGGCCACGTTTGAAATTGAATTCTTCCTCTGCCCCCTATATATGCTAGCCAGAGATGAGGGTAGAGAGGCAGGCAGGGACCAGACCGTTCAGACTTTATCTCGAATGCAAAGAGGTATCGTAGAAAACTTTTAAAGATTGGCCTTGAGGAGTAGACAGGGAACAAGATTTATGTGTAGTTCACACAGCCGTACGAAGAATATCCAACATTGTCTGTGTTGTAAAATGGAACTCCGCTTTGGAGCCCTGGGCTGCTGTGTGCAGGCCGCTGTTCTCGCTCGTTAGTATAGCCCAGCCCGCAGTGTTCTTGTTTGTCCTCTGTCTGGGTCCAGTTTATCTCGACCTCATTCACCGTTGGGCTCCAATCTTGGTCATTCTGAGGCGTCTTTCTGTAACTCCTCCCACCTTTCTCCTTCAGTAGCATCTGGGTTTGGGGAAGCTGGATAGAAAACCTCATGGCAGCAGTCTCTGGTGTACATGCAAGCCAGGTCCTCCCTGGCCCCTGCTTGTGGCAGACCACCACCTCTGTTCATGTGCTAGTATTTGCTGCTGCTGGCCTCCGATTGGGAGCTCGTTACGTACAATGCCAGCCTGTCCAGACCCTAGGTTACATCTGTTTCAGTGACCCTCCCGGTGTCCCGTGCCAGTGCACAAGGGGCTTTGGGAGTCTCATAGCTCTAGAGGCACCACTTCAGGCCTTCTGCCTGCCTGGCCGCATCCCAGGTGTCCACTCCTGCACTCTCCCTACATTGGCACGGAGAAGTGTCTCTTCTAGAGAAGAGCTAGAAAGGAAACCAGGCAGGGGCCCCTCTTCTTTCAAAGGATCCCTCTACTCATCTGAATTGTTTGCCATCTCAACAGAGGGTTGTAGGATGAGCATCGGGGCCATTCTCAGACACCTGGGCAGGTGTCTTCCCTTTCAACGTTCTTCAAACTTCTCCCCAGCCCTGGAAGTATTTTCTCCTGAAGCAGTTTTTCTCACGTGTTATCTCTGGGCTTCTTGCTCTAGGGTAAGTCTCTGAAACTTTGGTTCATGGCTCCTTTTTTTCTCTCTTGAAAGCTGGGCTTTTAAGACTGGCTTGGTATGAGTTCTTAGAAAGTTTAGGTTTAAGACTCCAAACTGAGCAGCAGCTTCTTTAGGCAGACCCTTCTTTGCAGCTGAGTGTCCTCTCGTGGCCTAGTCTTGGTGATGGAAAACTTTTCAATAATGGGGAAGAGAAAACGCACTGACATCATACCCGTACAATACATTGTACCCTAAAACTTTTGTTCAGCTGCAGTACGTGCAGGACAGATTGAGAGGAGGCAGGAACAGAAGTAGGAGAGCAAATGAGCTGTGACTGCAGTCTAGATGAGAGATGACAGTGACTATGGAAATGCAGAAACCTTACCTTCACAGCTTCCCTTGCACACAGGGCATGACCATGTGATCCAGTCTTCCAGGGGGAGAGGGCTTCTGGGGAAAGGATTTTCTCCCTAATAAAAAAGGGGTATGCATTAGGACAAAGCCCACTTCCGGAAGGTATTTTGAGGATGCTTGGGAATAGTCGCCTTTTGGCTAACATGAAGGGCCAAGGCTAAGGACCATGTCCTTCTGCTGAGCTGGCTGAGCAGAAAGTGGAAGCAGCTGGGTTGTGACGGTGCTGTTGAACTGCTGGTGGCTTCCTTGCCCCTGGATTTCTTATAATGTGAGATAACACATCCTTCTTGTTCGAGGCAATTTTTCGTTGTTTTTCCTGCTATTGGTAACCACAAATATTGTTACCAATAAGTGGAAATAATGATTTCAGTTCAGGACATATCGGTTATGAGACAAAAGAGAAAAGTGGGTGAATAAGTGATCGGATACATGCATCTGGAACTCGGAGAAGAGGTCTGGCCTGGGAAGTAAAGTTTCAGGTCATCAGCATACAGTGTGTTGATGAGATTGTCTAGGGGGGGACAAGATGTGGAGAAGAGGATGCAGGCCTATGCCTTGGGAAAGCCAGCACTGGGAAACCGGACTGAGAATGAGCAACCAGAGAACTCAGGAAGAAAATAAGGAGGGGGAGGCATTGACAGGCTAAGACAGATATTTCAAGAGGGAGAACTGGCTCATCAGCTCCTGCTTCTCAAAGAACAAGACAAAACCTGGGGGTGTCCATTAGGGTCAGTCATCGGGAGGTCACCATTGTCCTGGAATGGTCCCAGAGGCAGGGGAGGAAGTCAGACAAATGGCTGAAGAGGATAAGGTGAAGGCATGGAGTCTGGGTAAAAGAAGCAAAGAAGCTCTTCCCCCAAAAGAAAGACGGTGAAGTACACCCTCCTGGTCCACCCTGCTGGCCTAGCCTGGTTCAGCAGGTGACGTCCCACTGCCCCCTTCCCACCGGACACACTCTCTTCTGCCCAGACACACAGTCAATATTACCTTTCCATTTGTGACTCATATCCTCAACAAATATTTATTGGGTGCTTGCTGTGTACACAGCACCCCGTTTGGCCTCAAGAAAATATGAGAAAAGATTAAATGGGGTCCCTGTCTTCTCCCAGGAGCTTATAGTTTTGATCTTGGAGAAAAAGAGCCCCACATCCCAAAACAACTGGACGTTAAGTGTAAACACTGTACTTATGAGGCTGCAGGGAAGAGGCTGTAATCATGATGAGAATTCAGAGAATAAAAACTTCCCAGATCAACGTCTGCCTGAAAAAGTTGGGCGGGAGTATCTTTTGGTTGCAGGTGTCAGGAATTCACCTCAAACTAGATTTTTCCCAGAAGGGGAATTTATTGGCTCCTGGACGTGAGATGTGCTGGATCCAGGAATTTAGAAAAGATCCTTCCCTCTGAATGCTGGCCTCCCTGTTCCGCTACAGAGCAGCCTCCTCTTGTGACAAAGACGTAGCTGCCAGCAACCTGGGCTACGGTTGGCCTCCAGAGTGAGTGTCTCTTTCCTAGCCTGTATGTCATGATCCCACAGATGGATTCTAATGGGCTTTCTTGGTTCATGTGTAGGGTGACTCCGTGTGCACCTAACTGAAGACACTTTTGAGGGTAGACATGGGGTGCTGCTATTAGTTTTGTTGGGACAACAGGCATGACCTAGGACCCTGATAGGAAAACTGGGGCACAAGATCACCATAAGCAAATGTCCACTCTGTGGCCTCTGGCTGATGGCCCTGCCAGAATCACATGAAATGGGGGAGAGACAGTACTCCAAAGTCATTGTGCCATTACCAGATGAAGAAGGGAGACGGATGCTGGAATCTAGAAGCAACAGGTGTCCAACATTCATCATGAGTTGGCAATTCAGGGAAAGGGAAAGAAACAGACCAAACGTGTAAAGCACAAAGTTTGAAGTCAAGCCCACTAGATAAATACAGAAGACTTAGAATTTGAGGAGGAGAAACCTGAACTTCATTTGACTGGTAAGAGAGACAGAACGCTGCCCAACGAGTTGATACATACGACGGATGTTTGCAGAGACAAATCTGGGAGGGAGTTGCAGGATATATTGAGAAGGATTCAGAGAGGATGCTAGGGTTGGACTACTGGAGTCCTGACTCTTGAAGGTGCTGGTATGGTGGAGGTGGAAAGAAAGGGATATATTCAGGAAGCAGATTAAAAACCAAAAAGAACCAGGAGAACTTCTTGGCTAACTGGGCACGAAGGACAGAGAAGAAGCAGGCATGCTAGTTCAGGCATGGAAAAGCAGAAGCCGCCAGAATGGGCAGGTTACCGAGATGGCAATTTGGAGATGAGGCAAACCTGTTTGGGTCATGTTGAGTTTTGAGAAGTCGTAGGAATGGAGAGAACACTGGATTAGAATTGGAATACTATTCAAAGTCAAGACAGTGGATAAAGTCTCCCAAAAAGAGAGTGAGAAGTGGCCAGAATTGGGCCTAAGGAGGGCCTGCAGGTAGGTCACAGGAGGAGGAGGAAACAGAAAAGAGCCGATAGCAGGACTGGGAAAGAATGCTAAAGTACCGTGGAGGAGAGGCCACAGGTGACAAGCAGCACCAGGTGCTCTGCTGAATTCCCCATGAGAACGAGAAGCCTGCTTAAAGTTTACCTACGTGGATGTTTATGACTTTCGGGAAAGTTCCTTCCTTATCACAGTACAGCATTCAGGATACTCAGGGCTGTGCTGTGTAACAGACAATCCCAAAATCAATGCAGTTGAAAACAACAGAGGTTTATTTCCTGCTCACGTGTCCTGTCCCCGATGTGTACACAAGCTCTGCTCCACATCGTCCTCACCTCTAAGCCCTGAGACGACAGAGCCATCGATATCGGAAGTCTCGTTCGTTGCCTTGGCGGAAAGAAAAAAGGTGGCCACAGGGGCCTCACACTGGTCTTCGATCCTCTCGCCTGGGAGTTTCAGAGCTCACTGGCTAAGCCGGTCCCACACCCAAGCAGGGGGGCCGGGAAGTACAGCCCCAGCAGGTGTCCAGAAGGGGAGAAGCAAAACAGCTGTTGAAGAGGAACAAGGTCTGGGCATCAGGTGGTGGCAGAGGTCAGATGTCAGGCTGAAGGAGGGAGAACGTATCGCAATTTACTTGTTTAATGCTCAGTTGTGGTGACTGTTCCCGTAGGGGTGCTATTCATGGTGTTAGACCATCAGCTCCCTGATGACAAGGACTGTGCCCTTTAACCCTTTGTAGATGGTGCTTATGCACCTCATCGTGTTAGGCAGGTGGCTTCAGCTAATGTTCTCTTTTTCCCTCTCATGTTTTTGTGATGTGATGTTATCTAGCATAGGGAACCCCTTTGATCACAGAATCTGGGTCACGTGGCTCTTGCTTACCCCATCCTTTGATAACAAATCAGTGTAAGAGCTTCTGTTTCAGTATCTTTCTAAATATTGTCAGAAATGACCTCGGAGAACCCTTTGCTCAGTGCAGTTGAGGCCCAACAGTGAGGAGCGAGTGCCGCTCGTTGGTAATTTGTCCATGTAAAATGTTGTATGTGACTGGGAACACAAATGCAGAATTGAAAAAGAGAAAAGGGAGCCCTCATCGAGAATGTGGCAGAAATACTCCTTGTGAGGACATGTCAAACGTCCTGTCAGAATGATGTCTCCAGCGCCACCGCGCATCCAAGGCTATGCCTTGACTTCCTTTAACTTCCAGTATTACGTGGCACATGGGATTTGCACACGGCACCCACCCGTGGCCGTGAGACGGGTCCACGTGCTCCTCTCCCCACCACGAGAAACCTTTGGGTCCAGTAGGTGGTCAGAGTTGGGAGCCTCTGGAAGTGATGCTGTATCCCTGGCGGACGGCACCGCTGATCGCGGGTCTCCTTGAGCGGGTGACAGGGCAGACGGGCGGGGGCGGTGTAAGGCCCGTGGGGAGCCTCGGGCGACCACGCACGACACCGCGGCCTGGTTAGCAGTGCTTCCCAGGGCTTGCTCCTCTGTCTTCGGGAACGTTCTGCTCGGGAGAGCCAGCCGAGGGAGGCAGGTGCCTCTGAGCCGGCTTTACAGCTCTCCTGTCAGCCTACGTGATGTCAGTTTACAACTTAGAAACGGAGCTGCCTTCATGTGCTCGGTAACAAGATTTTCATTTCTCTTGCAAGCCTGCCTGTTGCTGTATCTTCGAGCGGAGCCGCAAGGGCGGGTGTGCCCGTTACTTACTGGGAAGCAAGCTTGCATCTTCCCTCTTTCCCTCAAATCGCCGAGGGAGGCGTGGGTGCCTTGTGAGCTGTATACATTACTTTTGTAACTACAGGTAAAAATCTCTTGATTCACAGACGTGCCACCGTGCAGGGACGTGATCACTTGTATCGACGCGTCATGCTGCCGTCTGAAATGGAGAGGAGCACGTGGCAGTTAAGGTAGGAAACAGCATTTCGTTTCGAATTTAAGTCTTTATGGAAACGTGTTGTGAACCGGCTGTGGCATGCTCGCGTCCGCCATCTGCGCCTTTGCGTGTGCCCGGGCCATCGCTCTCGCGCGGCTCAGAAAGACAGCTGTCCTTTTCAGGTAGCAGTGATTATCCCCACTCCCCATCATCGGTGGCGGTTCTGCTTCAACAGTGTTGTTCTTTATTTTTAGGTTGCTCTGATCTGGTCACTGCCTCGGGGTCCTACTCTTAGGACCACGAGAACTCAGGGAAAAGAATCTAGTCCGGGATGAATTAATAACGATGCAAAGTCACCAGTTTGTTTTCGACTTTGTGTTGGTTCCTGAGTGGGTTCTGAATAAGTAATAATCATCCTGATTTCAGTGACTTCGTGTTCCATTCCTGGCCAGGCCCCTTTGCTACCCCCTCAAATCGCTGCATTAAATATTAAAGCCGCCTGCGCCCTGGCAGCCCCATCCTGGAGGCGGCGACAGTGTTTTTGTGAAATGACTCCTCCTGGTTGGCTGCTAGGTTTGCTCATTATTTTAATCTATGCGTATTGGCTAGGACTGCAGCATTGTCCTTTTTTCCACGAATATTAGTTTGAAATGGAGGAGGAGAGATCCGTGTCCCCCGCGGCCCAATCCTGAGGAAAAGGAGGGCTCTGGGTCTCTGGGGGTGCCACGCCTAGTGCTGGGCGCTGACGGCGGGGGGCCTCTGGACACCCGCGCCCTCCAGCCTTCACCCCAGAAGGGACGTTAGGCGGTCCCAGACGGGAGTCTGTTGAAGACCCGCTTCATACGACGTACTTCGCTGGGCACTGTCGGGAGGGCAGGGGAAGCATAAGGTTGGAGACTGGAAGCTGCTTGGAGAGCGAAGACAACACGTATTTGAAAACAACAACAACAAAAAACAGTTCAACCCTAGAGCGGTGGGTCCCCGGTACAAAGAGGGTGCGAGATACGGACCAGACCCCGCAGACGTCCGCAGCACAGGGAGCAGGCCTCTGGTGCTGTGGACGAGCTGGGCCTTCGAGAGGGATGTAGCACTTTGGTGAATGTGCGAGAGAAAGGGGGGGTTGCAGTGCGGGCGTGGCATGCTGGGTGCAGACTCCCTGGCAGAGCCCAGCGATGGCCGTGGGCAGTGCTCACCACGAGGGCACGGCAGCCACGGCGAGTGTGGAGGAAAACAGCCTTCATGAGTCCGATTCGAATGAAGGGCCCGAACCTGGACACTTTCCCCAGGGGAACTCAGGTCTGTTTTCAGTCTTGTTCATACAGACTTTGTTCTTCTGAGACCAGGAGTCGTCCTGTGTTTTTGTTACTGCTGGTCAGGCCGCACGGCGGGCTGAGCCTGGCTGGTGTGGCCATTGCAAAAGTGCTGTGAATGCATCTAGAGAGTTGTGCCTGGAGGGGAAGAAGAGATGGGGGAGGGGGGTGTGCTCGGAGAGGGAGGACAGAAAGGGGCAGGTGCAGACCCCCCGGGCATCAGCCCCTGCCAGCCCCACCGAGGCCCAGGCAGCACCAGCAGCCCCCTGGAGTATTCTTTGGAAAGAGCTCCTGTGTCCTTCTCTGCCAGCAACTGAAACTATAAAAACAGATCCTAATTATAGCGATAAATTAGCAGGCCCTTCCCGACAAGCCTCCGGGTCCCAGGCAGAGGGGTGCCGACCTCCCCAGCGAGACAGCATGACGGTCTCCTCACTCAGCCGGTCACCTCCGGCCGCTCAGTGAGCAGCTCCTGGCCAGAACGCAGCTTAGTGGTGGGGTCCATGTTCGGCTGTGAGGCACCGTTAGCGGGTGGAGGCCGCGTTAGGACCCTCCTGGGCAGCCAGTGGGGCCTGTCACCGAGGCACTGAGAGCAGCCCCAGTCTCTGCTGCGTTAGACTCAGGAGGGAATAAGTGGTTCGCTGGGAAAGGAGTTCCCCCCCCCCCACCCCGCCCCCAACATGCAAAAGCCAATGGATTTATTGAGGAATTTAGAGTTCTGTACTGGCTCCAGTTTAAGCTGAGGAGGAAGTTGGGGAATCTCACATTTTGGGCTGCTGGTTTTTTTTTTAAGTTTATTCATTTATTTTGAGAGAGACAGAGAGAGAGAGAGGGGTCCCAAGGAGGCTCCACACTGTCAGCGTGGAGCCCAGCATGGGGCTAGACCTTAGGAACTTCGAGATCACAACCTGAGCTGAAACCGGGAGTCGGAGCCCAAGCGACTGAGTCTCCCAGGCACCCAGGGTGGCTCTTCTCTTGGAGGGGGAAGTGTACCAACGGGCTGGAGCGCCTCACATGGTCCAAACCCGGGCCCTGCTGGGGCTCACCGTGTGGCCGCCTTCCTTTTCTTCCCAGGTGCCCTTTCCACTCCAGAGGCGGCAGAAGAGGACTTGCCAAAAGCTTTTGAGCAGTTTGTGGCGAGCTCCAGGGATACAGTGCTATAAATATGAGATCTGACCGGGCCGTTGATGCCCCGAGCATGGCCACGCCAGGGGGTGGTTGGACACACTCGATGACCCTGTATCCGTCGGCCACAGACAGTTGGATTCTCCATTGGGTCTCCCTGCGACTGAATTATTTTCTGGCCCAGGACGGTGTTTGCAGCCCAGGCAGTGAGTGCAGGGAGCTGGGAGAGGAAGATCGGGCCACTTAGGTCCCATGGCCACGACAGGCTGGCTCTTCTGTCAGCTGCAAGGCCAGACCGCTCTCCTCTCCTTAGCTTGCGTGTGTCGAGTTAACGGTCTTTCCTGTGCTGACACTTAGTGCTTCCGTTGACGTGTCACATCAGTTGTCATTGACTCAGCGAGTCCGAGTGACTCCCGTCGGCCTGCTTGGAGCACGCCTTAAGAACTCCTGTGATTGAAATCTATTCCCGTGAAGTCCAAGCAGGGACGAGGTCTGAAGGCGCAGGGCGGTGAGCGGGCGCACCGGGAACTGGAGCCGGCAGCGCCTTCACGACGTGTAAGCAGACCCAGGCAGGGGAGAGTGCGGCTCCGCAAAACAGGCAGAAACGAGGGAAATGAGTTAGAATGCCGTCGGCTGCAGGCACGGATTTGATAAGCTGCTGTAGTCTCCCTAAACCCGTGAATCTAGGCGCAAGAATCAGTCGGGAGGTAGGCCTTTATGTGCTGTGTGTACAAGTGCGTTGAAATTGAGCATCGTGCTCACAGGACCCCATTCCTTTCCATTTTACCTGATATTCTCCTTCAGGGTAAAGGTACAAAACCCACTTAAGGTTCTTTACCTCCTTCCCTGCAAGAGTAATTGACAGTTACTCGACTCCCGTGGGTGTCGTAAGTAAGGAGCACACCGAGAGACTCGGTTGCCGTCGTTAGAAAGCGCTGGCTTTAGCTGAATTGAACTAGCATCAAGTAGGAGATGGGGTGAAGAATGCAAAGGTGTGCCCTTGGCAAGATCACCCCCACCCTGTACCCTAACTTTTGTTGCAGAGGCTGGGTTTTCTCCCAACTAAGCAAATTGGGTTTGTGTATTGACACGTGTGCACTCACGGGAGTGGGTCAGAGGCAAGTTGTCTGAGTCGGGGCGCCCTGAAGGGGGGGCCACACTGAATTCTGGAGCATCTTAGTAGTGGCGAGAGACATCGTGATGTTATCACTTGCTGCATGGTAAACATGGGAAGCAGGCCACTTGCTGTTCGGGGGCTAAGGCATGGAAACTACGCCAACAGCATGCTGCTGCGTGGGTTTTGTTCTATTGTGGCAGCAAACACATGACATAAAATCTAGTGTCTTAACCATTGTTACGTGTGCAGTACAGTAGTGTAACTATATGCACGTTGTTGTGTAAATGATCTCTAGGGCGTTTCCATCTTGCAAAACTGAAGCTCGGTCACCATCAAACACTCACTCCCCATCCCCACCTCCAGCCCCTGGCCCCACCCTTCTACTCTCTGTGTCTATGAATTGACTCCGGGGACCTCATGTGAGTGGAATCACACAGTACTTGTCCCTCTGTGTCTGGCTTATGTCACTGAGTGTTACGTCCTCAGGGTTCATCCACCGCCTAGCAGGTATCGGTCCTTCCTTTCTACGGCTGAAGAATATTCCATTGTGTGGAGGGACCACGTGTTGTTTATCTGCTCACTCACTGATGGACGCTTGGGTTGGCTGTTGTGAATCATGCCGCTGTGAACTTGGGTGTGAAAATCACAGTAGCTTGGTTTTAAAAGAAAACAGTTTTCTGAATAAGGACTTTCTTGACTGTTGATATTCTATTACTAACATGTGAAAGGAGCGTGCCCAGCGCTTGTACCACTAATATATTTAACATCTTCGTGGAGATAGTGCTTTCCTGGCTGTAGATAAAACAACAACCCTGCTCCGGCCTTTCTTCTGTGAGGCTCCGGACAAGTAGAATAAAGCACCCTTTGAATTGTCAGCGGCCGTAAGAATGGAGACAAGCTTTGCTCCTCAGAACAGAAAAACAAGTCTTGTAGGAAAGTGATCTGATGAAACGAGGACCAGGGCTTGCCTGTTGTTGCCCTGCTCCGCATCCCCCAGGTGACCGTCCCCAGGGAAGCCGAAGGACTAAGAAGATGGCGAGAGGTCTCAGCCGAGACAGGAGTGGAGCACACAGCTCTCGGTTCAACCTGGAGACCCTGGCTCCTGCAGTCCTTGGAATATCTGGGGGATCCCCTTTCCTCAGCGTGGGGTGGCCGGAGGGTGACCACTAGCTGTAGACTCCTTTGGAGAAGGCCCAGGGGCATCGTGACAGCACTTGCTGTGGTTTGTGTTGTTCGTCCTCATAAAGACCCAGCTTCTCCCTCAGTCTGGGGGGCACAGGTCCGAGACCAGATCGGGTCTGGAAAGGAAGCAAAAGACCGTGACTTCAGGCTGGGATGGCTTCCCTCAGACCGTGTTATCCAATGTTGGCTTCTCTTGGTTGTATCGTTGGGTAATAGCTTCTTGGCTGCCTATTTGTCCCTTAGGAATACCATGTCTTATCAGCCATCTTCACGGTATGTGCAGGTCCCCCTTCCCTCTTCGGTGTTCCAGCTTTGCTGCTCTTACAAGAACCGCACCCCCCTTGCTGTTGATGATTGAGCACAGCCGCCTATCCTTCTGGGATCCTGATATCCCTGTTGCTGTAAGGGAGGCCATTCTATGACAGCATCTGCTGTTGCCCCCTCTGGCTTACAGAGCACAGACACTGCTGAGCTCCTCATCGATGCTGGAGCCCCCAGCTTCCCAGTCCCCACCGATCTGGTAAACAGAATGTCTCCGAGCCCTTCTGTGAAACATGGTTGGCTCGTGTCTTGTTTCCAGCCTTACTAGGTATATCCGCATTAGCGTGCCCGCTTCTCTGAACTTGACTCCTTCCTCCACCGTTTGCCACAGTACATATGACATTTATGTTTCAATGACTGTGTGCATCATCACTTTTTCCAAACTTCCCAAGGATCTTCTTGGGTGCAAATTAGCACTGCCTCCCAGTGCATTAAATCCTGTGTCCTGGGAAAGTGTTTCTCCATTGATAAATCCTCCCTTATCCCATCTGACATTCTGCCCCTTGATTCAGCATATCCAGGTGGTACATCTTGGCTGGGTCATGCAGCAACTTCAGGATACAATCGCTTTCTTCCTTGGCCAGGCCCAGCTCTTCCTTGGCTGGATTATATTGCAACTTGAACTTTCATATCAGCTGACAGCCAGGAGAGAAGGTGGGGGCTGTAGCCTTTGACAGGGTGGAGTAGGTCACTGCTGAGAGCCCAGAGCATTCAGAAGGACCTGCGGTTCAAAGATTTTTGAGTGTATCAACCTAGTTGTTCCCAGGGTCCTAGTTGTTTCAGGGTCCCCCTCCTTCTAGTTCGGGCCCTGACCTTGGCATAGGAGATTTGCTGGGGTTGAGAATTCAGCCTTTTCCAGCGCTCTGCTATCCATATCATTAAGTCTTGGGCTCGACTCTCAATTCCTCCTGCAAGATGTGAGGTCTGTCTGTGTGCCACCAGAAAAGCCCTGGGGATGTCCACACTTGACCTTAAGTTGGAGATTAACCAACTTTCATTATCTTCCTCCAGGGCATTGATAGCATCCAGCAACAATCACCCCGTCCTGGCGTCCTGATCCTTACAACTCGCCCACAATTCCCAAATGCACCGGCTAATGCCATGCCTTCCACTGGTGGCCCATACCAGTTTACCATTGTTAAGAATTTTTTTTTAATTAGTAGATTTCATCTTACAAGACGGTTTCAGGTCTACAGAAAACTTGGGAAGACAGTACATATACGCCCTTTTCTGCACAATTTTCCCTTCTGCTGCTATCTCACGTTAGTGAGATACATTTGTCACAATCAATGAACCAATATTACTAACATTATTGCTAACTAAAAGCCATAGTTAAAGTTGTCTCTTCATGTTGTTCGGTTCTAGGAGTTTTGTGAAATATGTATCATTTGTTAAATGTATCCACCATTACGTTATCGTTCACAGTAGCTTCTGCCCTAAAAGTTCCGGTGCTTCACCTCTTCTGCTTCTCTCTGAAAACCCTGGCAATCACTGACTTGTTTCACTATCTCCATAGTTTTGCCTTTTCCAGACCATCATATGGTTGGAATCATACTGGGTGTAGCCTTTCAAACAGCTTTTTTTTCCCCACTTTTAATATGCATTTAAGGTGCCTCCATGTCTTCTAGTGGCCTAATAGCTCATTTCTTCTTAATGCTGAGTAATACTCTATTGTCTAAATGGACCACAGTTTATCAGTTCATTTATCGAAGGCCATCCAGGTTGCTTCCAAGCTTTGTTGCAATTATGAATAAAGCTCCTGTAGACTTGTGTGCAGGTTTTTGTGTGGATATACGTTGACCGTGTAGCTGGGTGTGTCATGGCTGACTCACATGGCAAGGGCATTTTGTGTGGACATACATTTACCATGTAGCTGGGTACGTACTCAGGAGTGTCATTGTAAGGTAACCTTACTCACATGGTAAGGGCATGTTTAACTTTACAAGAAACTGCCTAGCTATCTGGCACCAGCAGTGGGTGGGGCTTCCTGTTGCTCTGTATCTGCACCAGCATTTAGTGCTGTACGTGTTCTGGATTTTTGTCATTCTGATAATTGTGTCGTGGCATATTGTTTTTAGTTTGCAGTTTCCTAGTGACATATGATGTCGAGCCTCTTTTCCTGTGCTTATCTTCCTGTGCTTATCACCTTCTCTGGTGATGTGTCTGTTCAGATTGTTGCCCATTTTTAAATTGGGTTGTTGTTTTCTTGTTGCATTTTAAGACTTCTTTGTATATTTTGTTTTTTTTTTTAATGTTTATTTATTTTCGAGACAGAGGGAGACAGAGCATGAGCAGGGGAGGGGCAGAGAGAGAGGGAGACACAGAATCTGAAACAGGCTCCAGGCTCTGCGCTGTCAGCACAGAGCCCGACGCGGGGCTCGAACTCACGAACCGTGAGGTCATGACCTGAGCCGAAGTCGGCCGCTTAACCGACTGAGCCACCCAGACGCCCCAAGACTTCTTTGTATATTTTGGATGCAAGCCCTTTATCACTTATATTGTGAATATTTTCTCCCAGTCTGTTTGTCTTTTCATTCTCTTAGCATGATTTTAACAGAGCAGAAGCTTTTAATTTTCATAAAGTCCAGTTCCTCAATGTCTTTCTTCACTGATTATGGTTTTGGTGTTGTATTTAAGAATTTATTGCCCAACCCGAGGTCACCTGGATTTTCTCATATTTTCTTCTAGAAATTTTATACTTTTGGGTTTTACAACCAGGCGGCCTTAAGTTATGAGCCAGTTTGTGTAAATTCTTGTAAAAGGTGTGAAGTCTGTGTCTAGATTCATTTTTTTGCACGTAGATATCCGATTATTCCTGTACCGTATGCTGAGAAAACTATTCTTCCGTTAAGTTGCCTTTGCTCCTTTGTCAGAGAGAAGTTGACTGTATTTGTGTGGTCTATTCCCGGGTTCTTTGTTCTGTACCATTGATCTATATGTCTTTTCTTTAGCTTTTTAGCTGACACCAGGCTGCCATGGCTACTGTAGCTTTAGAGTAAGTCTTGCAGTCGGATAGCACTAACCGCTTTAACAGTGGTTTCACTACATGTGCCAAGGACTATCAGAGCTCAACCTGTGACCTCCAGGGAAGGGTCCTCATCACCAGCCTCACTGCCAGCTGGCAGGTGATCCAGCTTAAAGGCCCCATATTGGTGTGATTCCTGTGATTACTCTCAATACCAACTGTCATTTCCTGGGAAGGGACTCTGAGGCAGAGAGTTGCTGCAGGAGCTTAATGAATGACACCCATAAGGGCACGAGGGAAGTAGGGTAGGGCAGAGGGTGAAGGTGAAGTGCAGTATAGTTGCAGCAGAGTGCATGCGAGGAGTCTGGAGCTGGCATGTCCTTTCGTGGTAGTCCCAAGTTGAGGCAAAGGGCCTGGGCCAGAGGAGCCCTGCATCAACTAGATGGTTTGCACAGGCTCCCTCAAGAAGTGTAACTTTGGGTGAGAAGGTCCCCCTATTCCAGGGAAGCTCCCTCGGAGAGAGATACAGCTGGGGGAATGAGCGCCCATCATGCAGCACTCCAGACGGGGCGTCCCAGTGTCCACCACACAGTCCTTTGGATGCTCAGCAGAAGGGTCACTTGTCGGAGAAGTCTTCTCCACTTCTCCACTCAAGGGAAGCTTGAGGTTGCATGGTCTGCCCAGGTGACCTCACTGCTAGAAGACCGTTTAAGCTATTAGCAAAATCTGGAGGACCACCTCAGCACCATGAAGGTTGCTGATGGCGAACATTTGAAATTAATCTAAATTTTAAAACATTAGCCCGGCATTTAGGATAGGAGCCGTGGTTTCTTACCCAAAGAAAGAATGGGTAGGAAGGGAAAAATAGAGAAGAGTTACTTGAAGGGCTTCCTGTAGCTTAGCTGGTCTCAGGACCTCTGTAGGCAAGAGTCCCCACTTGCCTGGTGTTCCAGTCAGGCTTGGTCATATTGTCACCAATCAAATTGTCAGGAAAAGATTAGAATGGCTTAATCAAGGAAGGACAAAGGCTAGGAGATGAACTGCCCTTCTGCCAATATTAATAGAAGTAAGGATTAGAAATCAGTTGGCGGCTTAACTGATATTTTTAGAATTCCACTTGAAAGGGATAAGGATTCTAAAAACAGGAAAGTGGTAAATGCTACATAAGTCAGTAAAGGATCATAGCTAGCTTCATGTCCTTTGTAAAGAAACTATTACAAATTATGTGGGAGGATTTAGCTGTAAAATTGCTTGAAAAGCAAAATGTGATCTGAGACAGGCAGCCTAGATTTATGAGAGGGAACATGCCCAGAAGTTGTGTTGGAGATTTTAAAAGATATTATATTTATGACAGACAATGAGAATGCTTTGTGTAGCCTGCATCTGTGAAGAATTTGATAATGCTCTACTTAAAGATTTATTCTGAAGGTAAGAAGTGGAAGAAGATGTGAAAAGAAACCCTGCATTTCCAAAGCACTGCATATTCACGCACATGCTCATTCCAGCTACATTGGTAGCAAAAGAGAGTGTTTGTTAACGATCCCCATGCCATGTGTGGAGCCTGGCGCAGAGAGAGGGCTTGGCTGTTGGTTACTATGTGCATGAACAGATGGATTAATCTTGTCTCACCAGTACCTATTTAAACAGGAAGTCTAAGCAGTGAGGAATGACTCGTATATATTGTTAAAATGACTTTCCTTACCTTTTCTTTAAACTGGAAAGAGCGAGGACTTCTTTCCATGAAGGATAACCGGTTTTGTAGAGTCCTTGTTGACGCCTTGCCCAAGGATGAGGTCTGATGAATGTCTTCTGAGCAGACAGAACCACTGATGGGCAATGAAAACCTTCATCCAGGAGCATACAAAGATCCCAGCAAGCAGGGGTGAGGTAGAAGGAGGCAGCACTGTGGTTCTATGCGAGAATGGAGTCGGCCACTAGGGATCTGAGTTTTCAGGAAATATGATACTCAGCAGGTGGACGGGAGTTCCTAAGTGAGGACATTAGGGCAATGCTGCCAAGAAGACAGGTGTGATGGCAGGTCCTGGGACCTACAAATCCAGTGTTCTGTGGCTCCCATTAGGAAACAGGGGGCCCAGGAACAGATCCAGATCTCCAAATCAGTATGGTCGGGTGGCCCAGCTCTCCCAGGAGTGGAGAGTCATAGAAAAAATGAATATCAGCTGAGTGAACCGTGATTGGAAGCAAGATGAGAATGTCCCCCCTCATCAGTCCCATTTGACATCATGCTGAAAGTCCTAGCTAATGCAATAAGACAGGAAAAGGAAATAAAGTATACGGTTTGAGAAGGAAGAAATAAAACTGTCTTTGTTTACAGATGACATGATTATAGAAAATCCCAAAGAATCAGTGGAATAAACAAAGAAACAAACATCCTGGAACTAACAGCAATTATAGCAAAGTCGCAGGATGCAAGGTGAATATACAGAAGTTAATTGTTTTTCCTATATACCATCCATGAGTAATTAGAATTTGAAGTGAAAAATTCAATAACATTTACAAAGTGAACCATGCAGCTGAACGTGCAACCCCCACCTTGAGCCTTTGCATTTGCTGTTCCCTCTACCTAGAAGGCTTTTCTCTCAGGTGTCCACATGGCCAACTCCTTCACATCCTTCAAACAGTCGTTCAAAAAGTTATCATCCTGGAGGATTCTGGGAAGATGGCAAAGCAGAAACCATCAGGAATCAGTTTCCCCACCTAAGCAACAGTTGCACTGGCAAAATCTGTCTGATGTAACTATTTTGGAACTCTGGAGTCTATTGAAGGCTTCCAACTTTGAGGGGGAAGCCTTAGATAGGAAATTGCACTTGATCTTGGTCAGTTTCAACTCTTAGCACAGTAGCAGCTACCCACCCCTACCCCAAGACCAGTGTCAGTCACCTGTGCATGGGTTTCTGGAGCAGCTGGCATGCGGCTTGTGGGAGCCAGTGAATATCCACCAAATATTGAGGATCTTCCCCCTGATTGCTAAGTGCTGCTTCAGATCACAGAGGTGCAAAAAATGAGGGCAGCCATTGTTGCTGCACTTCCCCCATTGTGGCAACCCCTTCCCCTACTACCTGAAGTGACTTGCAGAGGATTTAAAGGGCTGACGCGCTTCCCCTTCTCCTTCATTTCTTTCTCCGGAAGGAAGCCAGACATTAGAGACGAAGACCTTCCAATCAACTTTATGTACCAGGGGAAGTTAGAAAGTGACTGTGCATGCCCAGGGAAAGGCCCAGGCTCAGAAAAGACCTGAGAAGAGTTTAAGGATGATCTTTGGTGCAGAGACAGGCTGCAATAGTAGAAAAAACCCATAAAATAACCAAAAACAGTAAACCTTGGGGGAAGGGGAAGATTCTGATTTCCAGAGTTACATTATTAGATTCAAATGTCTAGTTTTCAACAAAAAAAATCACAAAGCATACATAGAAATGGGGAAATATGGCCAATTCAAAGGAAAATTCAATAGAAAGTATTCCTGAAAAAGCCCTGATGGCAGGTATTCTAGACAAAGACTTTAAAACAACTGTCTTCAATATGCTCAAAAACTAAAGGAAGACCTTGAGAAAAATCAAGAAAATGATGTATGAACAAAATGGAAATACCAATAAGGAGATAGAAAGAAATTCTGGAGCTGAAAACACAATAACTGAAATGGAAAATTCACCAGAGGGACTCAAAGGTAGATTTGAGCAGACGAAAGAAAGAATCAGCAAACCAGAAGATAAAACAATGGAAGCATTCGGTTTAAGGAACAGAACATAAAAAGATTAAAGAAAAGCAAACGGAGCCGAAGGAACCTGTCGGACAACACCAAAGACCGACATACACCTTATGGGAGATCTAGAAGAAAAAGAGAGACAGGATCGGGAAAAATCTTTGAGGAAACAATGGCTAAACACGTCCCAAGTGTGATGAAAGACAAGAATATAAACATCCAAGAAGGTCAATAAGTTCCACATAAGATGAACTCATGGAGACCCACACTGGGACACATATTCAAACTCGGAAAAGCCCTAAGACAGAGAATCTTGGAAACAGCAAGAGAGAAGTGACTCATCACATACAAGGGATTCTCAGTAAGCATATTTCTCATCAGGAACTTAGGAGGCAGAAGACAGTGGGGAATTGGCCACAATTAATGTTTTATGATCTTAGGGTATCCGAAGTGAAAGAACTGCCAACCAGGAAGTTCATTTTCAGTAAAACTGTCCTTCAAAGAGCAGGGGAGAGCGGCGCCTGGGTGGTTCAGCTGCTTGAGCGTCCAGCTCTGGATTTCGGCTCAGGTCGCGATCTCACGGTTCGTGAGATTGAGCTCCACACTGGGCTCCATGCTGACAGCACAGAGCGTATTGGGATTCTCTCTCTCCCTCTCTTTCTCTGTCTCTCTGCTCCTCCTCTGCTTGTGCTTGTACTCTTTCTCTCTCTCAAAATAAATAAATAAAAATTAAAAAAAAAAAAACAAAAAAACAGAGCAGAGGAGGAATCAAGACATTTCCAGATAAACAGAAGCTGAGGGAGTGCATTTCCACTAGACCTGCATGGCAAGAAATGTTCAACATGATTGGGCAAGGTGAAAGGAAAGACACCACTAGGAAGTAATTCCAAACCACGTGAAGAAATCTATCTCGTTAAAGGTAGTAAGTGGGCAATTATAAATGCTAGTATTATCATAATAACAGTTTGTAAGTCTTTTTGTTTCTACATGTTTTAAGAGACTAGTGTTTGTAAAAGAATTTTTACACATGGGGGCACATAATGTGTAAAGATATAATTTTGTGATATCAGTGACCCTAAAGGGTGGGGACAGAGCCCTAAAAAACATAGAGGTTTTGTTTGCTGGTGGAAATTTAAATGAGTGTTATCATCTCAGGATGTTAAATGTAATCCTCCTGGTAGCCACAAAGGAAATAGGTATAGAACATGCACAAAAGAAAATGAGAAAGGATTTAAAGGTTTAACTACAAAACAACAACAACAACACAACTAAACACAGAAGACTAATGTATGTCATGAGAGACAGAAAAACTAGGAGACATATAGAATACAAATAGCAAAATGACAGAAGAAAGTTCCCCCCATCAGTAATGATACTTAATGTAAATGTATTAAACTCCCATTACAAGACAGAGGTTGCAGAGGTTGGCAGAATGGATAAAAACACATGATCTCTCTATAAGAGACTCTCTAAGAGACTCACTTTAGATCCAAAGGCAAAAATAGATGGAGAGTGAAAGGACGGAAAAAGATATCCATTTAAATGCTGACCAAATGAGAGCACAGGTGACTCTACTGATACAGACAAGAATGGACTTTAAATCCAAAACGGTTGTGAGGGACAAACAAGGGCATTATGTATAAAGGTTCAAACAAAAAGATACAACAGTTATAAACATTTATACACCTACTAACAGACTGAAAATGTGTGAAGCAAATACTGACAGAACCGAAGGGAGAAATAGTTCTAAAAGTCGGAGGCTGCAACACCCCATTCTAAATAATGGATAAAACAATCAGACAGATCATATGTAAGGAAATAGAAGACTTAATAGCATACATCAACAACATCTAACAGACATGTATGGGCCGGTCTAGTATCAACAGCATACACATTCTTTTCAAGCACATATGGGACATTTTATAGGATAGACCATATGTTGGACCACAAATTAAGTCTCAATAGATTTTATTTTATTTTTTCTTTAAATTTTATTTCTTTTGACAGAGAGAGAAAGAGAGCTCATGCATGTGGGTAAGCGGGGGAGGGGCAGAGAGAGAAGGAGCGATTCCCAAGCAGGCTGCTCAGAGTCAGCACACAGCCCAATGCCGAGCTCAGTCCCACAAACCATGAGATCGTGACCTGAGCCAGGATCAAAAGTCGGACGCCTAATTGAGCCCCCCGGTCACTCCAAGTCTCAATACATTTTAAAAGATACAAAGAATCTTCACCCACAACAGAATGAGATTAGAAATCAACAACAGAAGTAAACTGGAAAATTTACACATTTGTGTAAATTAAACGCACACTCTTAAAGAACCAGTGAATCAAAAAAGAAACACAAAGGGAATTAGAAAATACTTAGAAACAAATGAAAATGAAAACACACATACCAAAACTTGCGGGATGCAGTAAAACCAGTGTTAAGGGGGAAATGTATAGCCATACACACTTACATTTTTTAAAAAGGGATCTCAAACTGACGATCTAACTTTACAATTTCAGGAATTAGAAAAAGAAAAACAAACTAAACCCAAAGCTAGCAAAAGGAAGGAAATAATAAAAATTAGAGCAGAAATAAATAAAAGAATATTAAAAAATAGAGGCAAATCAATGCAGAAAGATCAACGAAGTTGACAAAACTTTAGCTGTATGGATTAAGGAAAAAATAGAGAAGACTCAAGTTAGAAAAATCAGAAATGAAAGTAGGGACATTATGAATTCTACAGAAATAAAGGGATTATAAGAAAGAACTTATTAACAACAAATTAAATAACCTAGATGAAATGGACAAATTCCTCAAAACACAAAATCTACCAAGAATAAATCATGAAGAAATAGAAAATCTGAACAGGACTATAACTAGTAAGGAGTGTGAATCAACTATTCAAAAATGTTCCAATAAGTAAAAAATCAGGACCAGATGGCTTCACTGGTGAATTCTACCAAGCATTAAAGAAGAATTAACACCAGTTCTTCTTAAACTTTTGCAAAAATTTAAAGAGGAGGGAACACTTCCTACCTAACTCATCTAATGAGGCCGGCATTGCTCTGATGTCAAAGCCAAAGACACTGCAAGAAAGGAAAACGATGCATCTAATATCCCTTATGACCACTGATGGAAAAATCCTCAACAAAATACTAGCAAACCAAATTCAGCAAAACATTATAAGGATTAGAGGCCATGACCAAGAGGAATTTATTCCTGGAATGTAAAGATGATTCAACATACAAAAATCAATCAGCATAAGTCATCACATTTACAGAACGAAGAAAAAACAAAACAAAACATGATCATCTCGATTGATGCAAAAAAGGCAAAAAAAAAAAAAAAAAAAAAAACACAACAACCTCAACACTCTTTCATGACAAAAAACTCGACAAACTAGGAATAGAAGAAAA
Organism: Leopardus geoffroyi; assembly: GCF_018350155.1. Taxonomy (NCBI): domain Eukaryota; kingdom Metazoa; phylum Chordata; class Mammalia; order Carnivora; family Felidae; genus Leopardus; species Leopardus geoffroyi. Next base: position 923,361 of record NC_059340.1, read on the forward strand.
CTATCTCATGATATGATATAATAAAAGTCATATGTGAAAAACCCACAGCAAACATTGTACTCAACACTAAAAGACTGAAAGCTTTTCCTCTAAGATCTGGAACAAGGCAAGGATGTCCACTTTTGCTGCTTCTGTTAAAAATATACTGGAAGTTCGTGTCATAGCAATTAGACAAGAAAAAGAAACAGGCATCCAAATTGGAAAGAAAGAAGTACAATTGCTTCTGTTTGCAGATGATGCGATTTTATGTGTAGTAAATCCTAAAGACTCCACCAAAAAAAAGTTATAATAAGTGAAATCAGCAAAATAGCAGGATGCAGAGTCAGCACACAAAAATCAGTTGCGCTTCCAGACAGCAACCATGAATAATCTGAAAAGGAAATTACAAAAACAATTCCACTTATAATAGCATCAGAATAATAAAATATTTAGAAATTAATCAAAGGCATAAAAGACATACAATGAAAACTACAAAATATTGCTGAAAGAAATTAAGGAGGACACAAATAGAAGTACAGCCTATGTTCATAAGTTGGAAGAGTTAAAAGTTGTTAAGCTGTCAGTACTATCCAAAGTGATCTAAAGAGTCAGTGTAATCCTTTTTACGATCTCCATGACATTTTCTGCAAAAATGGAAAAACACATTCTAAAGTTAACATGCAATCTCACGGGACCCCAAATAGCCAAAGCGATCTTGAAAAAGAACAAAGCTGGAGAACTCATACTTCCTGGTTTCAAAACTCGTTACAAAGCTACAGTCCTCAACATAGTGTGTAGTGGCATAAAGTATCACATAGGGCAACAGGATAGAATGGAGAACAGCCCAGAAATACTCTCACACATATGGTCAAATGATGTTTGACGAGGTCATCAAGACCATTCAGTGAGGAAAGGAAAGTCTTTTCAAGAAATGGTGCTGGGGACACTGGATGTCCATATTCAAAAGAATGAAGTTGGACTCTCATGTACAAAAAGTCACTCAAAGTGGATCAGAGATTGGAATGGAAGGCCCAACACGATAAAACTCTTCGAAGAGGCCGCCTGGGGGGCTCAGTCGGTTAAGCGTCCGACTCGGTTTCATCTCAGGTCATGATCTCACAGTTTGTGAGTTTGAGCCTCACATCAGGCTCTGCACTGAGACCACAGAGCCCACTTGGGATTTCTGTCTCCCTCTGTCTCTGCTCCTCCCCGGTTTACTCTCTCTCAAAAATAAAGAAATAAACATTCTTAAAAACCCTTAAACTCTTAGAAGAAAACTTAGGGTCAGAACTTCACAACATTGAGTTTGGTGATGAATTCTTGGATGTGACACCAAAAAGCACAGGCAACAAAAGAACAATAGAGAAATTAGACTAAATGGGAATTGAAATTTTTGTGCTTCAAAAGAGACTATTAACAGAGCAAAAAGGCAACCCACAGAAAATATATGTGATGAGGGTTAACATCCAGAACAGATAGAATTTCTAAAAGTCAACAATAAAAAAAACAAACAACCTCATTTAAAAATGGGCAAAGAACTTTGAATAGACATTTCTCCAAAGAAGATTCACAAATGGCCCATAAGCACACGAGAGGATGCTCAACATCACTCATCATCAGGGAGATGTGAATCAAAACCACAAGGAGATACGACCTCACATCTGTTAGGATGACTACTATTTTTTAAATCTAATTTTTTAAATGGTTGTTTATTTTTGAGAGGTAGGGGAGAGGCAGAGAGAGAGGGCGACACAGAATCTGAAGCAGGCTCCAGGCTCTGAGCTGTCAGCACAGAGCCCGATGCGGGGCTCGAACTCATGGACTGCAAGATCATGACCTGAGTTGAAGTTGGACGCTTAACCCACTGAGCCACCCAGGTGCCCCAGGATGACTACTATTTTTTTAAAAAAGAAATTAGGGGCCCCTGGCTGACTCCGTCACTAGGGCATGCAGCTCGTGATCTCAGGATTGTGAGTTCGAGCCCCATGTTGGGTGTTGAGATTACGTTAATGCATAAACTTAATTTGTTTATTTGGGCAAAGGAAATTATTTACAGCGTCATTCACGATAACCAAAAGGTGGAAGTTACCCAAGTGTCCCATGAATAGATGAACAAAATGTGGTACAGCCATACAATGGAATATCTTTCAGCCTTAAAAAGGAAGTTCTGACACCGGCTACAACATGGATGACTCTAGAGGACATTTTGCTATGTGAAATAAGCCGGTCATAAAAAGACAAACACTGTAGGATTCCACTTACATGAGTACCTGTAAGTACCCAGAGTAGTCAGAATCGTGGTCAGAAAGCAGAATGGTTGCCAGAGGCCGGGGAGGGGGAGAAGGGGACGGTTTAATGGGCATCATTTCAGTTTCACCTTACGAAAAGAGTTCTGGAGGTGGATGGTGGTGGCGGTTGTATAACGTTAGGAATGTATACAATACTACTGAGCTTTACACGAAAAAATAGTTGAGATGGTAAATTTTATGTAATGTGTATTTTACCACAATTCTTAAAAAAAGGCTGTCTTCTCTGGGGCTCCTGGGCGGCTCAGCTGGTTAAGTGTGCAACTCTTGATCTCAGCTCAGATCATGATCTCGCAGTTTGTGAGATCGACCGAGCCCAGCATTGGGCTCTGGCCTGACAGTGTGAAGCCTGCTTGGGATTTTCCTCTGCCTCTCTCTCTGCCCCTCCCCTGCTTGCCCGTGCTCTCTCAGTAAGTAAGTAAGTAAGTAAGTAAGTAAGTAAATACATGAACAAACAAGCTTTAAAAAATTAAAAATAAATAAAAATGGAAAGCTGTCCTCTCAGCGAGGCCAACCGTCCTTGACCTCCCTGTGATCCCTGCCGGTGCAAGTACTCCCTGTGTCCCCTGTGTTCTCTTATGTTGCCTCTAGTGTTTCTTACAGTGTAATGTACAGTCTCCTTACTTCTTCGTCTCATGCACTGGATGTGCTTCTGCCTTAGTCGTGGCACACCCTGGCACACGGAAATGCTCAATAAGTATTTGCTTATAATAGCTTTTTTTAATGTTTATTTTTGAGAGAGAGAGAGACACAGAATCCGAAGCAGGCTCCAGGCTCAGAACTGTCCGCACAGAGCCTGACATGGGACTTGAACTCATGGACCGTGAGATCATGACCTAAGCCGAAGTCGGACGCTTAACTGACTGAGCCACCCAGGCGCGCCTCGTTTATAATCGCTTTATTGAGACGTAAGTCACAAGCCATGCATCCCACTCACGTGGAGTGTGTAATTCAGGGATTTCCCTATATATTCACGAGGCTGTGCCACCATCACTGCTGTCTAACTGCAGCACATTGTGAAGATCTCGGACAGAAAACCCCTACCCACCAGCGGTCACCACCTGTCACCGCCAGGTCCCCCAGCCCCCGGCAACCACGGATCCACTTTCTGCCTGTGGACACATGTGAGTGGACACATACGGTGTGTGTGCTTTTGTGGCCGAGTCCTCTCGCTCGGCGTGATGTTCAGGTAGCAGGTAGCAGCCCTTCGTTTCCGCCTCACTCTGTTTTTTCCCACCTTGCCATGTGGTTCTGCAGGCGTCTTTTGGTCAACTCAGCTCAGACGTTGCCTGCTTTGTGAATCTTCCCAGATTGAGAGCACCACGATGCAGTGTCCGACACAGGGCCACATCACTGCTTCGGAAATAGACATGAGGCCTGCTAAGTCTTAAGGACTAAACTAGTTCTCTGAGATACGCATTCCTCGGCTCCTTCTACTACAGTGGACCTTCCGTTGTGCCTGCTCCGGGAAGACACTGGGGAAGTAGATCCCTATCTCCCAGCCAGCACACCGGGAAGTCAAACCCATTTTACTCCTGCCACCAAGCGGTAAGAGGCCAGCATGACACCGATCCAGACTGGACGGACCAGACCCCAGAGGGCTGAGGGGCTCAGCCGCCCCTGCCCTTCCTGTGCATGAAGCTCAGCGCTTAACCTCCTCTTCAGGGTTCAGCATGCCTGCTTTTGCTGAGGATGTTTCCAAGCCCGCGGTCAGGCTTCTTATGGGCCAGGTTCAAGGTTGTTTGAGCCACTTCCGGATCCGGCTGGTTGTCAGAATTACCTGTGGGTGTTTAAAACGTAGCGATGCCAGGGCCCCATCTGAGCCTAATGAACTAGAATCTCTGGGTTACGACCCAGGTCTCTGTGTTTTGTAAATCTCAACAGGTTGAGAATCGCCGTGCTGGCCTGTAGGCTCCTGGAGGGTAGGAGCCTGGAGTTCTCGCTCAGCCCCGTAGGGCCTGCTCCTGGCACGGGTCTGGCACAGGCAAAGTGCACAGGTGTGGATCAGAAGGGTAAAGAGTGAACGGATTCAGTGAAAGAACAAACGGCTACATGCTGCAAAGATTTTTATAAAGCGTTTTTTTTACGTGGAGGTGAAATTCACGTAACACAGATACGCCATTTTAAAGTAAACGACTTAATGGCATTTTGTATGTGATAATGTTGTACAACCGTGGCCTCTATCAAGTTCCAAAATACTTCCGTCGCCCCGAGAGAAGGCCCCGTACCCATTAAGCAGTTACTCCTCACTTCTGCTCCCTGGAACCCCTGGCTACCACTAATCTGCCCGTCGCCTCCACGAGTTTGCCTCTTCTGGACATTTCACTACATGGAATCACCCAAGGTGTGTCTTTTGCACCTGATTTCTCTCACTGAGCATAATAATGTCAAGGTCCATCTGCACTGTAGCACAGCTCAGCACACTGCTCCTTTTTGTGGCTGAGTAATACTCTCCTGTGTGAAGGACCACGTTCGTTATTCAGCTGTTCGCGGACACACGGAACACTTTCTACGCAGAGTCAGCTGGGAGGGGACTCGCCACACAAGATCACTCTCTGGCTCTGCTCTCCAATCTGACGCATGCTTGTCTTGCTTGCTCTGGGGCCTGTGGCCTTGCCTTCACGTGGCTGTCTTGTGGCATGAAGGGGAGTGACTGCCACATGTGGTATTTGCAGAGGCACAGAAGTTAGCTCAGTACGCGGCGTCTGAGGGAAGCCTCGTGTCCTCTTTCCAGAAAGCTCTATTTGTTTGAAGCTTCTCCAGTTGCTTTGGTTTTAGCTCCAGACCCCATGCTGTAGCCCAGGATCCTCCTCAAAAAGGCTAATAAGCACCCATTTGTCCTGGCACTTGGTGCCTATGAGCCTCTCTGTGGCCAAGCCTGCCTCACACTGGCAGCCGCGGGGGCGTGAGTCCCAGGTCTTCCGCGGGGGGCCTCACGGGGCTCTCAGGTCGCGCTCATCACCTGCCCCCCAGCCTGTGAAGAAGGGGATCCCACCAAGCTATTGCCTACAGGCTTTTGGCGCACAAACCCAAGTCCCTGTTAAATGAGAACATCGCAGGAAAACCCGAGCGAGATTCCCCGAGACCCCTCTTGTAGGATAAAGAAACCGTTTGTCCTCATTTCCTCTTGTCTTTACGATTCCTGTAGGTGTGAGGCCCCTGGAACTATTTGAAATTTAAGTGTGTAAGTTATCTGCGGTGAAGTACACAACTCTTAAACATGCAGCTGACCGAATTCTAACATATGCGTACATCCATGTAGTCCCTCCCCGAGCATACTGAGTGTCTGCAGCCCCTGAAAGCCTCCTCCGGTGGTTTTCCACCAGTGGGTTCCACCCCAGAGGCAGCCACGTTCTGACCTCCGTCACCGTCCGCCAGTGCCGCCTGCTCTGGACTTCACTGAATGGGCTCGTCAGCACGCGCACTTTGAGCCTGACTTCTCTCCCTCAGTGCTACGCCTCTGACATTCGTCCGTGTGGTCGCATACAGTGCGGTTTGTTGTCGCGTCGCCGTGTGGTGTTCCACTGTGTGTGACCGCCACGGTTCACTTACTGGCCACACAACACTGATGGGAACACCTGTCGTCGCGGTGGCCGCTCACCGAGGTGACGCTGTATCGGCAGTGTCGCTGGCCTGGCTATCCCCAGCCCTGTCAGTGGGGAGGGGCCTTGACTCCTCCCATCTAACCCTCAGCCCCTAGCAGAGCAGACTGGCCGAGAAGTGCACCTGGGTCACGCACAGCCAGTCTGCAAGCTGGGTGGGACCTCGAGGGACCCCACCCCAGGGGGCAGAGGCAGTTAGCTTCTAAGTCCTGGGGTGCAGAGTGGGACCAAGTGAGAATCTGAACAGAGGCTCCCGGCCAGAGGCAGGGCAGTGACTGGCTGCACCTGTAGCTGCGGAGAAGCTACTGCGTGAACAGAAGCTGGGAGGGGGTCAGGGGCCCGGCGGGGTGCTCCGGGGTCCGAGTCCCTGTGGGCCTTGGGTCCATGCCCGATCCTCCCCAGTGGGTCCCTACGACTGACGGCCCTTCTCTGGAGCTGCCCTGGCCATGCCCTCGTCCCTTGAGGGAAACAGTGTCCCCGGCACCCCAAATCTTTGCGGAGGATGAGGCCAGGTGTTCCTGGCGCCTCTGGTTTGCAGCCTCAAAGATCCTTCATTTTTCCCTCTGACACTCTCCCTTTCGGACTAATTTCCTTTTCGGAGATCAACTTCCCAAAATTAAGTCCACCCAAGTTCCCAAGTAAAATGAAAAGCCATTTTTCTTACAAATCTTATATGGACATAATTTAATATAAGGCATAAACTAATAAACTAAAGATCATATATTACAGCAGTAGCGCAATAAAAAACAAGCCACTATAGGAGACAAATGAATGGTATTTTCGCCAAGGGGAAAAGAGAAACAGAAATGAGATGTGAGTTATATTCTGTGTATAAATAACTTTAAAGAGAAATAATAAAGGTGACGTCTGTAACTCTCAGTATATTTGGGGAGAGATTATTTAATTGCAGTGAAATAAGAGGTGGTAAGTTTCGCTGAAGCTTTGCATAATCAGAATTCGGTTAGTTTCCTGAGCAAGGCACAATAGGCGAGTATCATTTTATGGGATTTTTAAGATTTGGGAGATGTGCAACATTCGCTCCTGTTGGGGTGCCACGGGCTCCAGCGGGGCAGCTCTGCCTTCATCTGAAAGGTGGCACGTGGTCTTCGAAACTTCTTGTAAGGGCGCCTGGGTGGCTCAGTCGGTTGAGCATCCGGCTTCAGCTCAGGTCATAATCTCGAGGTTTGTGAGGTTGAGCCCCGAATCCAGCTCACTGCTGTCAGCACAGAGCCCACTTCGGATCCTCTGTTCCCCTCTCTCTTTGCCCCTACCCCACTCGTGCTCTCTCTCAAAAACAAAAACATAAAAAAAAAAAATAAATAAAGTTTCTTTTAAAATCTCATTAAGCAAAATACTGAGTGATAAAAAAAATAGAACTAACAATTGATATGCACAGCAGCCTGGACGGACCTCCAGAGAATTACGCTGGGTGAGAAAAGCTGATCCCAGAACGTTACACACCATGTGATTCCATTTATAGGACGTTCCTGAAATGGAAGATTACAGAAACGGGAACAGACAAGAGGTTGCCAGGGTTGGGATTGGAGGGTGGTGGGTGTGGTTATGAAAGAAGGGACCCTTGTGGTGATGGATGTTCTGTATCTTGACCATGGTGATGGACACGCGAACCCGCGCACGGACAAAACCCATGCATCTAAGTGCGCGCACGCACACAAGTGCGCAGACGTAAAACTGGGGAGAACTGAGTCAGACTGGCAGAGTATCAATGTCGACATACCAGTGTCCCGGTTGATACCACACTATGATTTTGTGCGCTATTACTCTGGAAGTAACAAACTGGTGTATAGGATCTCTCTGTAGTGTTTCTTGCAGTTGCCTCACGATAAACGGTTTCATTTAAAAAAAGCGGGAAGAAAGTTTCCTCGGAGTCAGCCCTGTCGGGCACCCACGTAGACGGTAAGGGAAGAAGGGAGGCTGGGACCGAGGCCTTCAGGCTCGGCCCTTGGTGCGTGCCCGGCGTCCACTGCCTGCGGCCCAGCTGTGCCGCCCGCGTGTGCACGGAGGCCCGGCTGCCGGGCTGGGCCGGTGGCAGACCCAAGGACGCTCCTTCCAGCTGCCAGTCCAGCTCTGTCGCGGGCCCAGGCTGCCACCCCTTACGTCTCAGATCTCTTTAGGGCCCACTCAGGGTGGCACTTTTGCCAACATTTCCAGCTTTGTTGCGATTAATTTGCTGTTGCCGTTAGGTTTGTTTGCTTGCTTTGTGGTGGCGGTGGCGGTAGAAGGAGGTGAGACAGGAGAGGCGCTGGGGTCGGTCAGGTCACCGTGCAGCCGGCAGGGTGCCTCTCGGAGCTGACGGGCTTGTCTTGTGTCTCCCCGGAGACACAGGGGCGGCTCACGGGGAGCCGCAGGGAGTTTGGAAATGCAGAGACGCGTCAGGAAGAAAATGAAGATGAAAAGCACTCACCGTCCCACTGCCCAGAGAAACCCAGGGTTGATGTGTCGCAGCATTTCCTTGCCTTAAAAACATTGTGTGTGGGTGAGTGCAAGATTCTGTTTTGATCCCCTCGTTTTTCACTCAACATTACGTTACGAACATTCTCCGTGACCAAATTAAGGGTAATTTAGAGTGTCTTAGTGTGATCGCATGTGGCTATCCCAAGCCCTTTCGAACCAACACCTTGCTCACTTGGTGGAGTTTTTGACTGTTTATTTCAGAATCCTGCTCTTCTGGAGACGCCACTCAGGTGTGAATCCTCCTCAGAGATTTCTGTTTCTATCTAGTAAGCACAGCATTATGAAGAAAAGTCGAGAAAGGTATTTGCTTGCTGCCCACATCGTAAGACTCATCAGTGCAGTAACAGTTTTCCTATTATATTCCCGCCGGCTCAGCTTTATGTAGTGAAATTGGGGGTGTTGGTGCAAAACTTCCCTTTTGCAGGGAGAGGAATGGTTTGTGTCTGTGAATTTTATCTGGTTTTAAAAAGTTGCTTTGTAATGATCTCTTGGCGCATTTGTCTTAATTGCTGAGTCTGAGCGTGCCGAGGTTTTTATAGCTTCTTAAAACTGTTAGGAGACGCCATTGGACCTCTTGGTGGGGTCACACCAGTTCAGTGGTGAGACCCCTTTGATCAGGAACCCCCAAAAATTTAAACGGAAGCATGTAAGGGATTGTGGGACTTCAGGGGGCTGGCGGGGGGCAGGGGACTGCTGCTTCTCATCATGAGCTCTTGGGTGACATTTGATATTTTTACCGCGTGAATGTGTTACTTTGCATAAAAACCATGGGGAAAGATGCCTTCGGTTTGGTCTTGAAAGTCACAAGGGATATGGGGCGCCTGGGTGGCGCAGTCGGTTAGGCGTCCGACTTCAGCCAGGTCACGATCTCGCGGTCCGTGAGTTCGAGCCCCGCGTCGGGCTCTGGGCTGATGGCTCAGAGCCTGGAGCCTGTTTCCGATTCTGTGTCTCCCTCTCTCTCTGCCCCTCCCCTGTTCATGCTCTGTCTCTCTCTGTCCCAAAAAAAAAAAAAAAAAAAAAAACGTTGAAAAAAAAAAAAAAAAAAAGAAAGTCCCAGGGGATAAATGTCCTTCGTTTACAGAAATGCAGGAAGGCTCCCGTTCCTTTCTCTTCCACGTAAAAGATGTAGGTTAGCGTGGTGGCCAGAGAAAGAAGATGTTTCTGGTACGCTCAGGAGCTCGGGCTGGCCTTTGATTCGAAAGCGAGCTGTGCCATCCCAGACCGACCTCCCACCCCCATCGGTGGAGGGCCCATTAGGTGGGGTGTTGTTTGCGCCCCGGGAGAGGTGCTGGTGTGCAGGGGGCTCAACCACAGTGCTCCTGTATCAGAGGAAGAGAATGCTGTCCTGGGTTTAAAGGAAATTGCATTAATGGATGAATGAATGCATTTAATTTAAAATTTCCCCATAGCGGTTTCTTGGACCCTGGATGCCTGCTACTACACCTTTGCTGCTGGCGAAGGTGTAGACATTCAGATGTGAGCCCCCGGGCCCCGGTCTTCGCCCATGTTCCACATCATGCCTTCCTTCCACGTCTCAGCTTGAACATTAAATTTAATAAATAATCTTAAGAAAATTATTTGTCTAGCTAAAAGGGGGTTTCTTGAAATATTTTTAAGTGAAGAGAACTATATGCATATCATATAGTAGTCTTTTCTGCATGTAGAATTGTTCTGGGTACCTATAATGGAATAAAATACATTTATAGTCCTAAGTGTTCAACAAAATCATCATGCCCTCCAAAGTCTCCACGGTCTTAGGGCACTTGGTATTTGGTGAAAGACAGTGAATGCTCTTCTGTAACTTTCCCACAGTGACTCAGGGAATGAGCCCTTTGAAAAGATTGATTCTTCCCATAAAGCTCAGATGTATATTTCAGTGAGGGTCCATGTTGGTTCCCGACAGAGTTGGGAAGATTGCTTTCGGGGGCCTTCCTTCTCTCCCCTTTGGGCATCAGTGGCTCCGAATATGCGGCCGCTTCCTCGACAGCCCCGACTCGCCACGTCCAAACCCGAATTCTTAATCTTCCTCCTGAAAGCTGCCATTTCCCGTTCTTACCTGTCTCGGCCCATGGTTAGCCTGATTGCCATGGCCAAACCCCTGAGAGGCACTGACTCCTCACTCTTTGTCACTCGCCCTCCGGTGCCCTGTTGACAGTACCCTGAACCTGTTGGCTGCTCTCCATCTCTGCCATCACTGTGACTCCCCGGTCCAGGCCACCGTCCCGACTCACGGCCTCCTCGCTGGGCTTCCTGCTTCCGCTTTTACCTAGTAAAGTCCATCTGCCATTGCAACGGCCACCAAATCTAGAAATAAGATCACATCACTGGCCTGTTTAAAACTTCCCAGTGGCTTTATATCAGTCAAGTTCTAGCCAGCAAAACAGGCCCAACTTCAAGTGTGTATAACCAAGGGATTTAAGGTAGGGAGCTGTTCCCACAGAGGGTGAGGCAATCTGGAGACAGCCCGCATAACATGGCAGGAATCCGTTGCCACCTCTAGTCCGGAGGGACAAAAGGAGGAAGCTAGGGCGGCACTGAGGATCATCCAGATTTCCTTCCCGTGGCCACTACGGGCCCAGTACATAAAGCAGTGCCTGGCGTATAGGCGCTTAGTAAATGTTGGTCCGACGTTTGGCGGACGGACGGACGGATGGATGGACAAACGGACGGACGGACGGACGGGTCGGCTTTCCCACTTGGCATCTCCTCTCCCTTCCAGATATCATGTATATATTTGGAAGGCCTGATGGTGGCCTCCTGCTTTCCTTAGGCAGTGGCCCTCCCCAGGGATCTCTGCCCAGGAACTATGTGGCCTCTGGTGTCAGACGTGTTTGAGTTTGAATCCTGACTGCCCTCACCTAGCCGTATAAGCTTGGATGCTTCTGTTTCCTAGTCAGTCAAAGAGGGATCATAGTAATGATGGCCGCCTCACAGGGTTGATGTGAGCAGCCTCAGGCGCCAGTGTCCAGCTTCAGCATGGGGCCGTGCCGCAGGCACAGGTGAGTGTAAATTGGACAAACAGCCAGTTTGTGCCTCGGGAGCAGCTGCTGTGGTCCGGGCAACACCCCATGGGCATCACAGAAGCTCTGTGGTGTTCTCTGCGTAGTCTTCTTTGCAGGACTTTGCAGAGCCAGCGGGCTGAGCATTTCAGAGCTGGGTACCATGGGGTGGCACTGTCGGCCAGCCGTTGGCCTCAGCATCCACACGCTCTGCCTGGATGCAGGCCCTCTGCCAAGTGAGTCTGTGCCGACAGGGCCCAAGTGGCCCTGTGATGGTCAGCCCGGATTTCTTTTAATGTTTACTTACTTATTCTGAGAGAGAGAGAGAGAGAGAGCTCTAGCTCTAGCAGGGAAGGGGCAGAGAGAGAGAGGGAGAGAGAGAATCCCAAGCAAGCTCTGCGCTGTCAGCACCAAGTCCAACGTGGGGCATGAACCCACAAACCGTGAGATCATGGTCGGACAAAACCAAAAGTCGGACAGTTAACTGACTGAGCCACACGGGCACCCCAGATTTTTAAATTTAAAAATCACACTGTTTTGGATTGACTGTATAATTTAGCAGTGTCTTCCAGGAACCAGACTGGATGTGGAACAGATCACTGAAATCTGTCTAGCCAGTCAGTTTCACTAATTTGTGTTTTGGGAATGCAGCAAATGCGGTAAAACCAGACGGAATTCCTGGAACGTGTTCTCAAACGCATCAGCTCTCCTGAGGAAAACCAGTCGCACCTCTGTGTGGAGGTCTGAAGGCCCCACACCGGCCTGTGGATCTGGACCAGGACTTAGCCACTGTGGAGTTTGCTAGTGCATGGAGTGAGGTATTCGACCTCGACAAGTGGCCTCGACATTCAATAAAATTTTCGGAAGGAATTTTTCAGATTGAGAAATTGTTCATTTAAATGTTCACACTGAGAAGTGCCTGGCTGGCTCAGGCAATAGAGCATGTGGCTCTTGATCTCGGGGTTGTGAGTTCAAGCCCCAGCTTGGGTGTAGAGATTCCTTAAAAAGAAAATCTTTGAAAATTTTCAATAAATAAAATAAATAAAAAATAAATGTTCCCACTCGTTTAATAACGACGACTCCTACCTTTTATCAGATGTTCAATAACTGCTTGACTCTCTCCCTAAGTGCTGTACTGTGTCCAGCCCCCACCCCCAAGCACCGCTGCGTCGGCGCGACTTGATAGTGAAGGAAGCCCACCCTGGAAGGGGCCAAGTGACTTGCCAAGGCGTCTAGTCCAGGAAGAGTCTGAGCCAGAATCCCACCCGAGGTGTCAGGCCCCAAAGTCTGCTGTTGGACACTGTGCACTGCCCCGACCCAGAAGGTCACGTCAGCGGGAGGAAACCGCTGCCTCGCGCTTGGTGGCCAGACCTGGGGTTCGGTGTCGGGTCTCGTCAGTGTATTCCACGTGCGTGGAGGGGATTTGGACAGTGGCTGACCCTTCCCGATGCGCTTTCTGTGGGGCCGCGAAGTGAAGGCAGGGGATGGTCGAGGGGGGACTGAAAGCCCCCAGAGCGTGGTGCAGTGTGCAGACTGCTTCCACGTCACTGAGGTCGGACGCTGAGCCCGTCCCCCTCACCCACCTGGCTTGTTTCTTCGGCCGGGAGCGGCGTGCAGCTCGGCGGCCTCCCTCCTGCAGGGATCAGATCCCCGCACCTCCTGGTGAGGCTTTGCTGGCCACCCTGTCGCTTTCTAGGCCGAACACCCTGTTGTAATTTTCTTCATACTTTGTGCTGTTTCGTATTTTCCTTTCTGTTTGAGTGGCTGTTTTCACTTTCCATCTTCTCTCCACTAAAATGCAAGTTATGGATGATCAGAAACTTTGCCGAGTCCGCCAGCCAATAGAAAGTTGTTCAATGAACTATTGAATGAACTTCTCAAATCAACAAAGCAAAATACAAGAGAGACCTCGCAACCTGCAAAGAAGAGAATGGATGCCAATAACTTTAAACAAATGGCTGGAATTTAAGTGCAGGGTTAAATTCTGTTCAAGATTCACTGAGACTGTATAAACAGCTTGATTTTTCCTGCACTCTTAGATTGGCATCCTGTTTGAACGGAGCTGGAAATCCTCAGCTTTTTAATAAAAATCTCACCAACAAAGAAAGGCTACCAGATACCTTTGGGTTGGGCACCGGACCAACACGGCCGTGTTAGGCAGCCGCGCTGTTGGCCATCTGGCCCGACTGCTCGGAGTTTCAGAGGCTGAAACGTTTCCACTGAAACCCAGCGTAGACTGCTCTTCGTTGAGAGGAAGGAGGCAAAAGCAGGTTTTCCTGAGTGCCGGAAACGCCCTTCGGTAAAATGACGTCCAACCCAAACTCTGGTACCTTGGAGGGTCGTAAAATGTGCACAGAAACCCTTGTAATGTGGGGAGATTACGGTGTCCATAAATATTTATGGGGCAGCCACAGCTTCTTAGGCAGAATACACAGGACATCTGCCACCAAGGCTGAAATACCCGCTGGATATTTCCGTCCGTAGACTCGAGGAACATACTCGTTTTTTACAAAGAAAAGTCGTGTTTTGAAGGTGAGTTTGGGGTCAGAGGGCTTATCTCCTTCTAATTCCCCGCCTACTGAAACTGTCTGCCTCGAAGATCTCACAAGACGCCCTCGCCCCACCGATTTCTAATCCCTCGCTGTCTCCCACCAGGAGGGGACTCCGATGTCTGGCCCTTGCCGGTCCTGGTGCAACGCCCTGACTCACGGCTCCAGGGAGGCGTGCGGCGCGCAAGGAGAGGCACGTGCCGGCTCGATCCCGGCGCCTCCTTGGCCTT